>NC_064852.1:35036906-35336906 GCF_024139225.1 Suncus etruscus
CCCAACAGACAGAGTAGCTGCAATGAATTTTATAGTAGCAGATGTGAGAACTGTCATGAATTATGGAAACAATTTATAAACTAAAAAGCATCTTCGTCTGCAAATATTATATTGGATATCTTTTTTCTACAGTATTATCAACATTTTATTTTAATTTTAGCTTACAAAAAGTTGCCTAGTATTAAGTATGTCTATACCTTGCTTCTGACAGTATAGCTCACAAAACCAATGTTGATGCATCACTGGAATAAAAATATATAATTTACTAAATTTCTTTATTTAAAAATGCATTTATCTTTCTGCTCCAGGATCTCACATTGCATTTGGTTTTTATGTAACAGCAATTAGTAGAAACTCTGTCTTGTGGTAAATGGAACTTTGAGATCTTTCACTCACTCCTTATTTTCCCCAAACGTAAAGAAATGTTTCTATAATAGGTTTAGTGTTAAACTAGTAGCCAATCAAAAATGAGAATAAAAGAAGACATGTGTCTCAGTCCTAATAACATGAAATAGACTACTGAAAGCTAGTATTGCACAGTAGTTTTTCTAAGAATGCTCTGGCATATTCTACTGACTGATCAAGTATTGCTTTTATTGAGTTCTGTGTGACATGACTGGACATCTTGCCACACATCAGACCACTCCCCTTTTCTACTGTGGCCTATTTCCTCCACCAGACTTTTTGTTTGGTAATGCTCAGGGCTTACTCCTGGTTCTGTACTTAGGGTACTCAGGGATCATTCCTGGGGGGCTAACAGGAAATCGTATAGGGTGTCAGGAATCAAAGTTGGGTCAGCTGTCTGAAAGGCAATAACTTTACTAGCATTTTATTTTATTTTATTTTATTTTATTTTATTTCTATTTACTTATTTTTTGAAATCTGATGTTTCTTCACTAGCCTTCTTTAAACAACAGGCTCACTTAGAGTTTAGGGATAAAGTCATCGCAAGTGGCTAGTCCCATTAAACCTGTCTCTGCACCAACTCTTAGTACTGGAATATGAATTTGTCTTTGAGCAGAGAGCAACTGGATCTTGGATTCCATAATAGGTATGAATCCTTTGGTTTGTACAATTTCCTTGTTTTTGGTGCCTTTGACTATTTCAAGGACTCCTGCTTAGACAATTTTGTAGACTGTGCCTCCATTTCAGTTTGTTTAATGTTTTCATCATGATTAATCTGGGATTATAAAATTGTGGAGAAAATAAAGAGAGGCACGGTACTATTTGTTGTTGTTGTCGTTGTTGTTGTTGTTTGGACCATACCCATTTGACGTTCAGGGGTTACTCCTGGCTATGCGCTCAGAAATCGCCCCTGGTTTGAGGCTACCATATGGGATGCTGGGCAATCGAACCGCGGTCCATCCTAGGCTAGAGCTTGCAAGGCAGATGCCTTACCTCTAGCGCCACCTCTCTGGCCTGGCAAGGTACTATTTTCTTTTATTTTTATTTATTTATTTTATTTTATTTTTTGGTTTTTGGGCCACACCCAGTGGTGCTCAGGGGTTACTCCTGGCTGTCTGCTCAGAAATAGCTCCTGGCAGGCACGGGGGACCATATGGGACACCGGAATTCGAACCAACCACCTTTGGTCCTGGATCAGCTGCTTGCAAGGCAAACGCCGCTGTGCTATCTCTCTGGGCCCTCAAGGTACTATTTTCATTATTTCATCTTAAGTATACATGCAAGAACCATGAGAACACTTTTAATGCTAATCTTAAATTTTTGATTTAGAAAAAAATAAAATCCATATTTTAAAGTTTGCTTTTAGAATTATCACTAACTATTGATATATTCTGTCATCATACACTTAAATTTAACTTAATTTAATTTGTATTATTCTAGCATTATTTTTAATTTAGAAACTCTGCTGAACTTCTATTTATTTTTGCTATATTTTTGCTATATTACTAAATTATTTAAAATAACCTCAATTACTTAAGAAAACTGTAGTTAGATTCATCTATGAATGGAATGTGTCTTAAGTATATTAGTATCATATTTTGCTTTGTATTAATTTATCATAAATAGAGCCTATTTGATGATTGATAGCTTAATGATAAAGAGCTTATTTTAAAAAACTTACAAAAGTTGGAATTAATTCTAAATCATATTTGATCTAAAGATCTCTTTCTTCAATTTTAGAGCAAGTCCATAATGCTTATTATGCACATACAGAAAGTTAGTGTCAACTTTTATATGGAATTTTATTTGCAGAACAACCATTTTATCAAAAATTAATCACAGCTAATGAAAAAAGCCCTCAAAAGATTTATTGAAGGATAATGGATACTACTAGGTTTCTCTTAATTTTAGTACAGTCAGATATTTGCCATCATTATAGGATAGTTGTATTATTTATTTTCTATTCTTTTTTCTTGAGGCACCATTTTTTTATAATACTGTTAGTTAATGATAGGGTATCATGCAAAAAATGTTCTAACATCATGCCAGCCACTGGAATTTTAACTTCCTTCCATCAGTGCCTGGTAGTTACATCTCATCCTTTACAACTGAGTAAGGTTAGTTCAAAGGCCATTTATTAGGTCCTGTTACTTTTGGCCATTTGTAATCACCTTGTTAAATTTCTTTCTTGTCACACCTGGTATTGCTCATTGACTCTCTACTCAGAAATTATTTCTGGTGGTGCTCAAGGGAAGAAAGATATATGGTGCCAGGCAGATTCCAGATCAGCTGCATGCCAGACAAGTGCCACACTGTACTATTTCTCCCATCCACTGTTTCTTTTTATCCCAGATGTAAGGAAAATCATTATTTATCTCTTTTTCTAAATTATTTTACTCAGCATAATACCTTCTAATTCAATTTAAATAGTGGCAAATTGCATAATTTCACCTTTTCTTTTAGCCATGTAGTATTTCATTGTGCATATATATCACAGTTTCTTTGTCCAATCAGCTGTCCTTTGATACTTGGTTTGTTTCCAGATCTTGACTATTGTCAACTGAACTGCAATTAAAATAGAAGCAAACATTTCTTTATGAAATACCCTAGTGAGAGATGCCAAGAAGTGGGATTCTTGTTACACGGAAACTTCTTAATGTATTTTTAGAAATCTCAATACTGTTTTCCTTAAAGGCTGAATGGATTGACAGTCCTAGGGAAAATCCTTTTCTACATATCCCTCCATTGACTTAACTTTTCTCCTTCCCTGCAGCTATGTGTAGGACTGGAATCTTGAGCTTCAGAAGTATAGAAGACAGAGGAAAGAGGATATCTTATTAGGTGACTAGAATATGTAAACCTTTTAGTTTTTGGAATTTAAGTTCCAATGACGACAAACCTTGCCATCAATTGCAGCTATCATTAAGTAATTCTAACATATAACAAGTTTAATGGGTGTAGTTTTCTTTATTTGAAGACATGTGGAGGTAACAGTGTTACCACTAGCATAACTGGCCTAGATCAACATTTAACAATTATAGTTGACATGTTTATTTAGCAACTATTGACTATTCCTGTACACCACACCAAAGAAATAGATGTTTTAATTTCCTAGTAAAACTGAGCTCTTTAAATATCACTTCTCTATAGCAAGAAGAGACTAGATAGCATTAATATACCTTGTTTTAAAAAGTGGACAGCCTATACATGTTTACATGTTTAGAAATATTCACAAAATAATGAATATTTTTAGGAGTAAGTTTACAATTTCACTGACATTTGTTTATAGCTACAGTCAGATGAATGCTATTTTGAACTTCCACATTACAGTTGTAAATATTAGACCGGGAGAAATGACAGCACATGGAACACAAATAAGAATTGGGTGACACATGCTGAAACTTACGAACTTATTTTATTTATTACGATTCCCTTTTCAAAAATAGCGTTACTCGTTGCCCCCTGGAAATCTTTCTTTTATAAATGAATTGATAGAAAGGATCTTTCCAATTGTACTGAGGCTCCTACCTATCTCGTGCTTCATCTGGTTCAAAACTCTCCCCTCAGGGACAGTATTACCCATTCTGAAACAACAACAACAACAACAACAACAACAAAAACAACAACACTGCTTTAATGGCTAGAACTAATCAATTAAAATGTTTTAAAAGAAGAAATGACCAGAGACAGGGAAATAAACATAATCAGAGAAAATAAAAAGGAAGCAGAAAGAGTAGGATTTGGAAATAGGAATGTTTTGATTTGCTGTGAGTTGGCACCAGTTCTGTAGTAGAAATCTGGTACTTATCACTGTGGTTGTACCACCCTGTGCAAAGTATTTCTCCCTCTCTGAATTGGTTTTTCTTTTAAGTAATACAAGTGAGGCATAAACAAACCAACAAACCAACCCAAGTGTTGGTCCTATTCTAAGAAAGAAAGAAAGAAAGAAAGAAAGAAAGAAAGAAAGAAAGAAAGAAAGAAAGAAAGAAAGAAAGAAAGAAAGAAAGAAAGAAAGAAAGAAAGAAAGAAAGAAAGAAAGAAAGAAAGAAAGAAAGAAAGAAAGAAAGAAAGAAAGAAAGAAAGAAAGAAAGAAAGAAAGAAAGAAAGAAAGAAAAAAAGAAAGAAAGAAAGAAAGAAAGAAAGAAAGAAAGAAAGAAAAAAAGAAAAAAAGAAAGAAAGAAAGAAAGAAAGAAAGAGGGAGAGAGAAAGAAAAAGAAAGAAAGAAAGAAAGAAAGAAAAAGAAAGAAAGAAAGAAAGAAAGGAAGGAAGGAAGGAAGGAGGAAGGAGGGATCCATGTTGTGCATTTTGAAAGAAAGAAAGAAAGAAAGAAAGAAAGAGAAAGAAGGAAAGAAAGAAAGAAAGAAAGAAAGAAAGAAAGAAGGAAAGAAAGAAAGAAAAAGAAAGAAAGAAAGAAAGAAAGAAAAAGAAAGAAAGAAAGAAAGAAAGAAAGAAAGAGAAAGAAGGAAAGAATGAAAGAAAGAAGGAAAGAAAGAAAGAAAGAAAAAGAAAGAAAGAAAGAAAGAAAGAAAGAAAGAAAGAAAGAAAGAAAGAAAGAAAGAAAGAAAGAAAGAAAGAAAGAAAGAAAGAAAGAAAAAGAAAGAAAGGAGGCTAAAAATAAATTGGGACTTAGATGGGGTTCTGGGGAGATTATCCCAACAACAGGCAAGTAATTTTTCTGACAGAAGTCATCAACACTGAAGATGCAGGGTCGAAGAGATAGCATGGAGATAAAAGGTTTGTCTTGCATGCAGGAGGACGATGATTCGAATCTCAGCATCCCATATGGTCCGCTGAGCCTGCCAGGAGCGTCTTCTGAGTGTAAAGCCAGAAGTAACCCGAGTGCTGCCGGGTGTGACCCAGAAACAAAACAAAACAAAACAAAAAAAAGTAACTGCATTTATGATCAGTATTCATATTTAGTCACTAACTTAATGAGGGTTTTTAAAACAATTCTGGGAGAAGTATTTGTTCTTTAGACCAGTTGTTTTCAGTATTTTAACACGTGTGGGACAGCACCTGTCTGAGCACTGCTTTAAGGATTAAGCATTTACTAACCACTGCAGTAGACCAGTAGTACTAATTTTTTTTTTAACAAATATGGACAAGCATTAGTGTGTGAACAAACATTTGAAAGCTTCCTAGGTACTGGGCACTTCTGAACATAAACTTTGCAGAAATGCAGGGACAGAGACACTAAATAATCTTATATAAATAACAATGGACTTAATGATAGTTGTTATAGTTACTTATAGTTGTTGTAACGTTCTGGAACTTTATATGTATCTATATCTCTTGACCTAATGTTTAATTTAGAGTAACAAAGAAATGAATAGTGCTAATCCTAAATGGGAGCAGGAGAAATGATGGTTTAGAGACTGAAAGGACTTGAATAATTCTCATTCTGATGAGAGGAATAAAATTCCAGGATTTACAGATTGAGAGCTGATAACAAATGAACTAAGGACAACCAAAGTAATTAATCTTGGCATTGATATTCTTAACCCCTCTTGTTTTAAATTGTTTATTGATTTGCTTATACTTTCTAATGAGAATGTGATAACATTATAAGATGAAAGTTATAAATTTTCTAGTAAAAGGTTATATTTTCTTTTATTGAGGCATAATTGTCAAGTAAAATTGCAGTAAATTTGGGGCCTGAGCAGTGGCACTAAAGGTAAGGTGTCTGCCTTGCAAGTGTCAGCCTAGGACGGACCACGGTTCAATCCACTGGTGTTCCATATGGTTCACCCAAGCCAGGAGCGATTTCTTAGAACATAGCCAGGAGTAACTCCTGAGCATCAACAGGTATGGCCCAAAACAAAAAATTAAATTAAATTAAATTAAATTTAAACAAATTGCAATAAATTTAAATCCATTAGTTTGAAACTCTACCAGATTTTCTGTCCTTGTTATAAATCTCATATTGTTTGTCCATTTTTTTTTATCATTGCATGTAGCAATTTAATAAATAATTTTTAATTCTTTTGGTAAGCATTGCATCCTATTACATGAGGGTTTTTTTAATTTTTGGGCTATACCCAGTGATACTCAGAGATTGGTTACTCCTGGCTATGCCATCAGAAATCACTCCTGGTGTGGGGGACCATATAGGACACCAGGGGATTGAACTACTGTCCATCCTGGGTCAGCCATGTGCAAGGCAAACACCCTACCATTCACCATCGCTCTAGCCCATTGCATGATTTTTTTTCCCTTGCTGTTTTGTTTGGTTTCATCGTTTGGGTTGGTTTTCTGTTTCTTCTATTTGTATGTTATTGGTATTACTTCCTGTTTGTTGAGCTGAGCTAGAGCCTTTCTTTTGCTTTCTGTGTGGTTTTAGATAAAACCTGTAGAATGCAGAATAATAATCCTGTGTTATTTACCTAAGTGTCTATTGCTCTATATATGACATTTCTACTCCTGTTTAAGAGACTAGAGGACCAAAAATTTGATTAAAGCTAAGGTAGCAGAGAGGTAAGGGCTGAAGAAGGTCCTATAAATTTAAGGAGTTGCTAACAGCCATGGAGGGGTAAAGTGACCAACAACCTTGCTTCCTCTGGGCTGTTCTCAGCCCAGACATTCTCTGCTATTTTAAATTATGACTTAGCATTCCACTTTGGGCTAGTCCTGATCTTTAGGTTCTGCCAATCATCTTTAAAAGGATACAGCAGGTGACAGTGATGTAGAATTGCAAAATTGGATCTTCAACAGGTCAAGGTCATGGTCAAGAAAGTAAGGTAGCTTTACAAAATCTATGAGTCCTCATATAGCTGAAGTCCTCATATAAAAGAATCCTCATATTCAGGTGCACTTGGTTCTGATGAAAGGCAAGTTGCTCTGTAAGTGAGCACTATTCTAGTGATGTCTCCAAGGATGGAAAGTACAGGTGATCTGTATTATCCCATTCCATATGTAGAGGAAACTTAGGAGGTCATGGAATGGTGCTTCTTAATTATCCAAGATATTTCACAATGAATTATGGGAATAGGTTTGAACTTGAGCTCCCTGGATGTGGGGATCACAGGATAAACTCTCTATATCTACTGTGAATAAGATCTGCCACAGGAAGTATCAGATAGTCTCAGGCACCTCCATAGTATGAGTGAGCTAGGGATCCTGACTTGCTGCTTGCTGGCAGTCTTATGTTAGCAGATGCCAGTGTCTATCTGATCCCCAGCACTAGGTTATGGGGCTCTGTTCATTACTGTTTTGTACTCTTGGAGAAAAGTTTCTAGTCTTCTCCTGTTTTCTAGTCACAGTTTCAGGAGGCTCCATGGTAATCCTATTTACTGTGGTTCTCTACTATCAGTTCCTTCAGTGTTTCTACAGGATACTTTTCCTCTGGTCATCTACTTTCTTTTGTTTTTAAAATATTTTATTTGCTTTATTTAAGCACCGTGGTTGCAAAATAGGTTCTTTGTTGGATTTCAGTCTTAGAATGTACACCACCCTTTACCAGTGTATCCTTTTTGCCACCAATGCCTTCCGTTTCCCCCACACCCCACCTGACTCTGGGACAGGCAATTTACTTCTCTTTATGTATCTATCCTTTTCCCTTTGACTCATTTCAATTATCTAATAATATCCATATTCATCCATGTATAAGCAAATTTCATAACTTCAGTTTTCTTACTGGCTGCATCCTATTCCACTGTGTAGATATACTTGTATTTTTAGCCACTCATCTGCTTTGGGCATCTTATTTGTTTCCAAATTCTGGCTAGGTAAAATTATGCTACGATGAACATATAAGTGCAGAGGAATTTTTGTATTTTGTTATTTTATTCTTGAAATATATCCCTAGGACTGGTAGGTATTGCTGAATCATATGGGAGCAAAATTTCTACTCTTTTGAGGAATGTCCATATTGTTTTCCATAAGAGCTGAATTACTTTGCATTACCATCAGAATTTCTCCCTGCAACCACGCCAGCACTGGTTTTTCCTGTTCTTTGTGATATGTGCCAGTCTCTGTGGTGTAAGGTGTACCTCGTTATAGTTCTGAATTGCATCTCTCTGATGGTTAGTAATGTGGAACAATTTTTAATGTGTCTTTTGGCCATCTGTATTTCTTCTTTGAGGAATTTTTCAAAGAAGTGGATCAGATGCTCCTGAAATTTATATGAAGCAATAAACATCCACAAATAGCTAAAGCAATGCTTGGCAAAAAGATAGGAGGAATCACATTCCCCAACTTTAAACTGTACTATAAATCAGTAATCACTAAAACAGCATGGTATTGGGATAAAGACAGACCCTAATTCAATGTAATATACTTGAATATTCAGAGAGGAAACGACGGGTTAATTTTTTTAAGTAGGTAGAAATACAAAGTGGAGCAAGGAAAGCCTCTTCAACAAGTGGTGCTGGGAAAACTGATCAACTACAAGCAAAAACCCAATTTCAGACCTCACCTAAACACCATGGACAAAGGTCATAACAAAATAAATTAGAAACCTTCATATCAAACTTGAAACTATAAGGTGCATAGAGGAAAATGTAGGCAGAACACTTCATGACACTGAACTTAATGGCAACTTCAAGGATGAAATACCACTATATAAGCAATGGGACAACATTAAAATGAGAAGCTTCTGTACTTCAAAGAAAATAGTGACCTGGATACAAAGGCTACTCAGAGAATGGGAGAAACTATTTACCCAATACCCATCAGATAAGTGTTTAAGTATCTAATATATACAAGGCCCTGTTGGAACTTGGTCAGAAAATAAACAGCCAACACCATCAAAAAATGGGGGAAAAAGGAATAGCCATATACTTTTCAGAGCTTATATTTTATTTTCTTCATTGTCTAATTGAAAATGGAGGATTATGGGCAATGTGATAGTACTTTAGGTAGAGTACTTGTCTTACATGTGGCTCAACCTACTTTGATCCCCAGCACCACATGTTGTAAAATAAAGTAAAAAATCCACTTGTGAGTGAAACTGCCCCAGGCACCGTGTTTCTAACCCTTTGTAGCCAGTGTTGAAGAATCAGGGTAAAAGTGGAGAAATAATACCAAGCCAATGAACAGATTCACTGGAGTTAGTCTTTTTTCTTCATGGCCTTTCTCTGCCATGTCTCTCTCTTGAGCACAAAGACAGACACCTTTCTTTTTTTAGACCAACTTCCAATCTCAGGTGGGTGATGGTCAAGTCAGATACAAAAGCAACTATCTAGTGGTTTTTTACATACTAAAAAAAAAGATTAGAAAAAAAGAAGTTGGCAAATACTTTTGTTTGGGGTTGATAGCTGGCTATTACCTTTCATATCCACCCTTTCTGTTTTAAACAAAACAAAAAAATTGAGAAAAGTTACAAAATCTTGTTCTACTTTTTTCCTCCAGAGGCTGGAACCTCAGATCAGAACTCAAAGCATCAAAGTTTAAATTCTATACATCATTTTCAAAATAATCAGTCTTTTCCATATCTTACACATATCATAAAATTATTTATAGACTTCTCTAAACATAAACTTTAGAACCTTTCTGCAGAAACACTTAATTTAAAATCTCTGAAATATTCTTATACTGAGCACTGTAATACGAGTCTAGAACATCCAAGTTCATTTACACAAACTTCCTTATACAATATCACATAAACATTTCTGCAGATATAGTTTGAAAATAAGTTTGTTAAGACATTCTTATAATGAGCACTAGAGTAAGACTATAGTATCAAGTTCCTTTTACATCTACTTCTGTGGACAAAGACATTAGAACATTTATGTAGACATAATTTGTGTTGCTATATAATATACACAATCAAACATCATAGTAACTGGGAAAAATTCACTAGGATAGCTGAGAATTTTTAAAACTCTAACAACATTATGCATTTTTCCAGAATTGTGAAAACTAATATTACACCACTAAAGTTAGACACAAAATTTTCTGTTTGTAGTGGGGCTTAGAACAAAACAATAAGTTCCATATAGATAAAGTACAATTTAACCAGCAATATGGTGACCGAAGCAAATAGGGTCAAGAAATTAGCCTAAATTCATTTTTTTGGAGATAACCCAGGTGCAGAAGGTTCTGAAAAACAGCTTCTCATCAGTTGAGCTTCTGCTGGGCTTCATCATCTCCATCTTATTCTTCTGTTAGGTTGTTGAGGTCCTCTGGAATAAAAAGGCTTTCAGTTCCAGAGCCAGAAACTGAGTGGGGGGGGGGGGACACCCACTGCTGGTCCTCTTCCCAATGGAGATTTCTTTTTGGCTTCTTTCCATCAGTGACCCTTGTAAGGTTGGGAGGCCGAAGTCCTCGCACAAAGCAACTCTGATAGTAAAAGGCCATGGGTCTCACTCAGTCTGTGGGTGTCTGCTCAGTGTCTTAGCTGTCTCTCCATCACTGACTGCTTCTGTCCTGCCTGAAGGAGGATCTGCCGCATTCAGAATAGGCTTCATGTGCACCCAAGTTCTGGTGATGGGTTCTGCACTATCAATTCAGTTCAAGGAGACTGTGAGGCTGATTAGCTACCAGAGGGTCAAGTCACTCACTATCACTGTGGTCTTCTTGGGTCTCTGAGTTCTGTGTCACTGTTCAACTGTAGTTGTAAAATAAAGTAAAAAATCCACAAGTGGGTGAGACCACCCCAGACACCATGCTTCAAACCCCTTGTAGCCAGGTCTGAAGAAGAAGGGTAGTGGCGGAGAAATAATACGAAGCTAGTCAACAGATTCATTGGCTTTACTTTTTTCCCCCTGGCTTGCCCCCCTCTCTTTCTCTCTCTCCTCTCTCTCTCCTCTCTTTTTTTCTTCTCTCCTCTCTCTCTTCCCCTCTCTCTTTGTCTCTGTCTCTGTCTTTGTCTGTCTCTACTTTCCCTTCCTCCTACCCACCCAAAGTCAGATTCCTTTCTTTTTCTTAAACCAACTCCCAATCTCAGGTGGGGGTAAAGTCAAGTCAGACACAAATTAAACTATCCAGTGTGTTTTTACATTCCAAAAGAAGAGGTTAGGGGAAAAGAAAGTCGTGGAACACTTTTGTTTGGGGTTCATAGCTGGCTATTACCTTATAATATAGTCTCCCAAGCACACTAGGAGTGATCACTAAGAGCAGAGCCCACACTAAAATCTAAGCACAGCATGTGGCATCTAAACTAAACAAGAAAATCAAAAACCAAAAAATAAATTAGAGAAGGATGACTTCATCTTTTTTCACTATCTTACTAGAATCTTTAAATTATTATACATTTAAAGTGTACATTGTGATGACGAATACACATTTGCATTTTAAGTAGATTCCCACAATCAGGTTAATTAACACATCCATCACTTCACAATAACCTTCCTTTTTTTATATGAGAACTACATTAAGCTTTACCATTAGTAAATTTCAATTATACAGTATAATGTTATCAATTATAGTCAAGATGCTATGAACAGGTCCTCAGAACTTATTTTTTTATACTAGAAGTACAAGTACATATCTCTTAAACACAGTCCCCAATGCTCAATAAGTGCTGAGTTTCTGACTTGAATTGAGGTCCTTAACAGGCCTTAACATTCATATTTAAACATTTTAAGAGCTGCTGAAGGTTTATATACTATAGTAGTCAATTCTGGAACAGTGTTTTGCCCTAACTTCTTATCTATTTATGGAAACTATGTTATCAACATGTACAAATGATGCCTAATAACTAAATATTATCTAAATAGGTAAGACTATATTTCAACAATGCTGGTTTGTTTTTATGGGAATTAGTCTACTAATAGCTAAGAAATCTGACTAAAATTAATATTTTCATGATAACTAATGTTATAATGTTAATGTTCTAAATTGATCAGTTCTAAACTGATGCTAATGTTCTAAAATAATCTAAATAGTTTTTATAATATTAAATCATAATACTAAATAAGTCTCTATATATCAAAAGGGTGATTTCAGTTTTGTTTGCATTGAATATAAAATATTCACAGATTATTCTGGTTTACCATGAAGCATATTCTGATACGTATAATCTACAGTACATAGATGGCATAGTTCATATTCTATTATGAGAAAGGCCACCACCATATTTTACAGTACAAATAAAAATTTTTTTGACTTTTCAGGCTCAGGCAGAAAAGAGCTGAAGGTTCCAACTTGTAGATTTGCTACAAGATGGGATGGTTGGTTTTTCCTCAGTAAAGTGACCAACATATGTTACAGGAGATCAATTGATTTAAATCTGCACAAATATATATATATATATTTTGGTTTTTGGGCCACACCTGGCAGTGCTCAGGGGTTACTCCTGGCTGTCTGCTCAGCAATAGCTCCTGGCAGGCACGGGATACCATATGGGACACCGGGATTCGAACCAACCACCTTTGGTCCTGATCGGCTGCTTGCAAGGCAAACGCCACTGTGCTATCTCTCCAGGCCCTAAATCTGTACAAATATATTTTTTAAAGCAGCTGGCTTACCTCTCCCCCACTTCAATAACCTAGGAGCATTTATTTTTATTTCTTATAAGTGACAATTATTTCTCAGTGCCAGTTTTGAAAAAGCACCAGATTGCTTAATGGATCTCTTTATAATGATATTCATGATGAAATTCATATAGCTAGTCATGAATTATTTCACTGGGGTAACAGTTTAAGCCAAGAACACCTAAGGTGATTTGGAGGTGGCTTTCAGATCCCACTAAGTTTGTAAAATTATAAGAACAGTAATGAAAATTGGTCCAATGATTCACCTTTGCTGCTTATGTTAGTTCATATAATTGGAGAGCTTTAACAATTCTGTAATATACTCTGTGGTGGAAACTAAACCTGTGAAGGAGAAAAAAAAACCAAACCAAAACAAAACATGCCATGATTAAACTCAGCATCCTATTTAATGTTTTACCTATAAGTGAATGTTTAAAGGAAAATCTTTTCTCTGAGTAGAATTTTAGAGACTAGCATTCCTGCTGACCAAACAGAAACATGCTGGATAACGTTCAAAGCTGTATTGATGATTAGTATTATGGTTTTCCCTAAACTCATATTTCTGGTGCTCCATTATAGACTTGTCACAGCTGATTAAAAGAAGGATGACATAAATGGAATGAAGGATGACAGTATCAAACATATATCAAAGTATTAATTGTGCCTATTAATATTTTGTGACATAATGTGGCATTGTTTCAAAATGTACTTAGCATGATGTGCATGATACGTGTTCAGTAGCAATATTGCAAAAAGAAAGAGGGAGAGAGGGAAAATGTCTACCACAGAAGTAGGTAGGAGGGAGTGCAGAAAAGAGGGCAAGAGGTCAACTAGGGACATTGCGTGTAGGGAAATGTTCACTGGTGAAGGGTGTTAGACATCGTATGACTGAAACTCAATCATGAACAACTTTGTGACTCAGTATCACATAGCTATTTGATTAAAGAATTTATTTTAATAAATAAAATAGAAAAATAACTTTGCAATTGAAAACCAAATGGTTGCTTAGGAAAACAAAGCTCAACAGTGGTCACTCTTTCTGATGAGAGTGGCAAATTCATTTTCCCTCCAGAAGTCTTTTAATAGCTATCCTTTATATCTTACCGCATCGATACAGGAATTAGCAGGAAACATAAATGTGAAGACAGAAGTCTCAGCAGTAAGAGCCAAAAAGCTAGATTGCAATATTTGGCAGAGTAGCTAAGGTTAAAAATGGCAATTCTCATTTCATACTGATGACAGTAATCTGGAAAATCAATGGCACAACCTCTTCAAGAAGACATGCACACACACATTCTGATACGAGAAAATAACGCACATGTGTTTAAACAAACATGTTCATTACAATGTCATACTTTCTATAAAGAAGAGAAATAGTATGAAAGCTTAGGTCTCAATTTTTATTATGAAGAGGAATAAAAGTGCTCTTTAACAAATTATGAACAACAACTATTAAACATATTTTATGGCTTGTAATTGACAAACATTTTCTATCCAGAGGAAAATAGTGTCAGATAGCAGACTTTAGAAGTGTGTTTCTTAAACAATGTGTTTTAACAGTCCGTTTCTGTGATAATATAAGTAAGCCCTTTCAATGTTAATAAATAAATAACTTAGCATGACAAATGGCAGAGTCTATTTTTACCCACATGTACTTTCAAACCTCATCCAAGTTTTGAAAGAGACTGAAGAGTTTCACAGGATTGGAACACATAAATACTTCTGAAATATAATGCCCTGGGAAAGACAACATGAGTCAGTTCCTTGAACTCTAAAAGCTGGCATTTAAAACAGAAAGTTGCAACTAAAGTGAGGAATGGAAATGCCAGATATTATTATTTCTATGCTCTTTTAGGCAGGGTTTCAATGAGGGATGAAGAGATATATAGGATTGTGAGGCATGTGACAGGGTTAGAAGTTGCATATATGAACGGCTTTGTTTTTTACTATCATAACCACTTTGTATTTGTTTCCAGGAACTAATATTTTGATGATTATCATACATTGTCAGTGATGGTTCATGTAAAGTGTCATCTTGGCTGAGGTGCACTATTGTTATTGAAACATTAATCTAGATGTTATGGGACAGAATTCTGATGAGGTGCTAATATGTACAATATTCGACCGTTTTTTTCCATTCAAAATGTCAGCATTTATTGGTTACATCATTTCACCAAACATGACATTTTTAATTTGAAATGATTTTTCAAACTCTCCTAGATGCTATATATGTTAAATGTTAACTATAAAATGTATGCTAATGTCAAATATAAACATTCACAGTTTATTGAAATTGTTATAAGATCCAACGTAAACATGTTGCTTTATTATGAGTCACCATGCTTGTTTTGTACAATCAGTATTGGTTTCCAAACTGTAACAAACCTTCAAAATATAAGATATGCATAAAAATTAGTACTTGTATATAACTATTAATATGTTGTGTTAAAGAAATAATACAAATAAGGATATTAAATCAAGAATGAAATTTGAATTCAAACATAATGAAAGGCTGTTGCAGTCATATCTAATTCAAAATATTTATGACAATATTTCCTTGATAAAAAGAATTGATAATCTGATGATCCTGGTGACACCCACATTATTGTTCTATATCTGTCTGAATTGGTTGAAAAAAAAAAACAAAAAAGGCATATTTTGTTTGTTTGTTTATTGCCACACCCAGCCATGCTAAGAGGCTACTCTGCTCTACACTTGGAAGTTACTATTGGAAGTTCTCAAAGAACCATATGAAATACTGTTGTTATAACTTGGTTGACAGTGTGCACCCTACCTGATGTACTATCTGGTATTAAAAATTTATTTTTTACTGTCTTACTCAAGAACTAGCACAGTAAGTACACATATTTAGAAGTATAAATTGATAAAAAATGTAATTTCATAAAATTTCAATATAATTTTAGTGTTATCTAAATGATTTGGTTTAATATTGAGACTATATACTGCCAAGTCTTTTTCATTTATATACAAATGACCATTTAATTTTTCAATATATATATATATATATAAATATATATATATTTTTTGGTTTTTGGGTCACACCCAGTGACGTTCAGGAGTTACTCCTGGCTCTGTGCTCAGAATCGCCCCTGGCAGGCTTGGGGGACTACATGGGATTCCAGGAATTGAACCCAGGTCTGTCCTGGATTGGTCTGTCCTGGATTGGATTTTGCAAGGCAAAAGCCGTACCACTGTGCTATCTCACTGGCCCCACCATTTAATATTTTTAAATCATTTAGGGTATAGGATAAAATGCATATAATTATCTTATGTATGCAGGAAAGTAAAGTATTACTGTAAAGAGTCTTTCTCAATCATTCTACATACATAGAGAAGAATCAGCAACAGTATCTAGTTCACTTGGCAAGGAGAGTCAGCTTTCTTATAAGCACTTATGCCAAAATAAAGAAGTAGTAAAAACATATTTGGATATGTCAACATTGTGTAGAGGTTTGATTATTTCATACAGAGTCCTAGAGAATTAGCAGGAATTAATCCATATACTTTATATAGGACCAAACTTGGTTCCAACTTGACACCACATGCTCCTTTGATCATCACTGGGTGCAGTTCTGGATATGACCTGTGTCTATCTTTGTAAACTGGCATTGAACAGCTGGCCTGTTGGTCAAGAATTGCCAGTAGTGTCCCCAGGTTTATTGTTTATTGAGTTTATAAACTCTTAGGACTGCATGAGAAGTGACCACTTCCCAAAATGATGAGTTCTGGATTTAAATAGCATAGGCAAGTATTTCATTTCTCATGGTACTGCAATTGGATTCTGCAGACAGATTTAATAATTTTATATTGGCATAATACGTAAGAACCACTGAAACTCTTATTAGTGTGTCTTGAGAAAAGGAGAAATCACTGATTCACTATGTCTTTATGTATAGAGAAGTATTAAAAATAAGAACTGATAAGCCTGTTAATAAAACTCAGTTCACTTTGATGCTTATTGAACAATTTTGATATGCACACAAAATGAGCAATATTCATTTGACTTTACAATAGGATGGATGGGATGTATGTATAGGGAATAGTTTAAGTGGTGGCAAATGGAGGAAATGGTCAGAAAGCAAACTAGCAGATACCAAGACTGAGAACCAACTGTGAAACATAAATTTTTCTTCAATAATGCCTATACCTCAGAGATAATACAGGTTACTATTGCTTATTTTCTTCTAGATTTCCCTTTTGCAATTTTGAAAATTTCTGTCTTTGTCACACTCTTCTACTATCCCTTTCCACCTCTCAGTATTTCAACTAAGAGCTTGAAGTTATACTCCATTCCAATCTTATTTTACCTCCCTCCAAATGTAATTCATCACTAACCCCTATATTCTATTCCTAAATCTATTTTAAACCCATCTTCCTCCATTACATCCATTATCTACTTTATCAACGATGTAATCTTTATCCTGGACATATCCAGAACTCCTTTTGCTCACTTTCTTGCCCTTTTAAATGTTCTCATTCACCAGAATAACCTTTATGCAGTTAGCACATGTTCCTCTACTAATCGAACTCTTTGGGCTATTTCAATGTACTAAAAATAAAATTAGCACTCAAATGGTGAGCAGGATTTTCCTGGCTATGAGCCTTCTGTTTTTACAACATGCACAAGACTTAGTCCTATGCAGTAGCTTTCAATAACTTTTTAATACCTCTTACAAAACAGAGAAAGATATAACTTTTTGAATACATTTATATTATAATGTATATTTACCTCTTCTTACTTGAACTTATATGTACTTTACACATACTTTGTAGACATTTTGCATCCCAGGCACTGGCTGGGAATATAGGAGGCGATGTGAATATAAAGCATTGGTGGTTACTTTATGGAATGGGGAAATAATAACAGAAAATAGGAATAAATGCATTTTCAAATTAAAAACAAACTATGATGAATACAAGAAGAAAACCATTAAGAGATGCACTTAACTATAAAGTATGCTATTGTAAAGTGGATAGCACCACGATTTTACAATTAAGTCACCTGGGCGACATTTTAATCAGAGCTTGCTCTAGGAACATTTATAATAAGTATTATGGGTAGAGAGGACTGTGAGAAAGGAAAGGTGAATTGTAGGAACAGAATAAAAGTAAACATTGTGTTGAGGGAAAATGCCCATATACTGGAGACTCAGGTAAGGTCAGATCATCCAGCTGAGTGTTTGTTTCACTTGTAATAAATATATGTTCAATTTTCATGAAATTAATACACTACAACTACAATGTAAATTGAGAAATAGAGACCATTAGAATAAAGAAAATATAGAAATGAGATTTTCATATCCCACGTTGAACCCATTTTTTAGTATCTATTTTGACTTAAATACAAATGATGATCCAGAAAGAGTTAAGACATGATAACTCCTCATCTGAAGATGGCTTTGCCAGTTTCTCTAATGTAAAGTATGGACATAACTGAAGTGTGTTAATTGACAGTCTTATATAAAAAAGTATCATTGTTTTTGATCACTTTCCAACGTCTATCTTTTATTTAAAAGCAAATACTGTTCTCTGTCTAAATTCTTCTTCCTCTTCTCCAAACTTCTCTTTGTTTAATTATTCCCTATTTTCCATATGAGTTATGCAAGCTGTCCCTTACCCATTAGGCTTACCCCAAAAAGACCCAGAAACAATTCTGTATTATATGCAATCTTGGAACATGATCAGACATGACACTGTGTGTAGGGATCTTAAAATAATGCAAAGTGGGAAATAATTCAGCAAAATCTAAACTATGCCATAATTTCCAAGAATCTCAGCATATAAATAAAGTCATATTGAGCCATACAGTTCAATTCAGCTACCCATAGTGATTCTAATGAATGGGTTTCAGAGACAGAGAACTACCCATTTAAGCCCTGTCCATATTTGAGGAATACATACCCTTAGAGAGCATAATATGATTGCTTCTTTAAGGTGAATTTTGGGAGAGTATTTTTCTGTGCATCAATAATTGAAACACAGCATGTGTAGTTAGGTTATATAGCAGCTGCAGTGTGGTGGTTAAAGATATTGACTGAGATGGATGATCAGAATTTAGTCTATACACAAGTTAGCCTATATGTAGAGTGACATACTGAATTATTCTACATGTTTCAACATGGAATCATTCTTATTTATGGATGATACAAACATTTGCAATCCACCAAGATTCAATCTTGTTGAAGCAGGCTCTTTTTGGACATAATTACCTTGAACATAATACACTGAGATTATATTATGATATGATTCCCGTAAATTTTTGAGGTCATGTTTAAACTACCCAGAAACCAGTCCTAGTTCCTGTGTGACAAAAATTTGGCCAATTTACTTATATCAACTATATTTAAGATATTTATAAAATAATCTATTCCTATCTTTTAATTTTGAATCTATTCCTTCTAATGTTAAGTAATTGTAATTTGCTTTGCTTAATTTTATAACTGCTTCAGATTTTAATTATGCACATTTTGCCATTAAAGTTTTATTCTGAATGGCTACTAAAGAGAAAAAAATAAGTATGCACTTAATCCAGATCAACAAAAGCAGATAAGATCCTCTATTTTTTTGTTTTTTTTTTTTAACAAGCTTATAAAATATCGTTTTTATACAAAGCATACTTTGATAACTGTACCTTGTCATTTTAACATTAAGTAATTCAAAGTGGTCATCTCAGAATATTTATAAGAAATTTATAACAGTAGTAAAAAAATAAAGAAAGCTTTAAGTCAGTTTTCAATATTTCACAAAAGCTATTTAAAAAATATTTTCATTCTTATGCAGCACTTTAATTCATTTCATGCACTATTTTCTGTCAAAGAATTTGTTTTGTTTAGTTTGGGGCCATACTTTGTGGTGTTCAGGGGTTACTTTTGGCTCTGAGCTCAGAAATTACTCCTGGCAGGCTTCAGGGACCATATGGGATAATGGAGATCAAACCTGGGTCAGTTGCGTGCAAGGCAAAAGCCTTACAACTGTGCTATTCCTCTGGTTCCCCAAGGGAGATTTGGGACATTGGTGATGGGAATTTTGCACTGGTGATGGGTGGTGTTCTTTACATGACTGAAACCCAAACACAATCATGTATGTAATAAAGTTGTTTAAATAAAAATTATAATAAACATAAAGAATTTTCAAATAAGACTAATTACATATTTATCCTGCTTTCTCTATGTTGTGGTATCTATTTTTAAAAAGTTATTATTTTTTGTCTTGTTTTGTTTTAAGGCTACACCAGTGGTACCCAGTGGTACTCAGAGCTTACTCCTTGCTCTGAGCTCAAGGATCACTTGTGGCAGGCGGCTCTGGGGACTATATGGGGTAAGAGGGAATCTTTGGGAAGTGAGGAATTAAATCCGTATCAGCGGGAAACAAGGCAATGATTTACCCATTGTACAATCTCTCAAGTCCGACTTCTTTTTTTCTATTTCAGATCACACCCAGTGATGTTCAGGCGTTATACCCGCTTGGCTATGTGCTCAGAAATTGCTCCTGGCTTGGGGGACCATATGGGATGCTGGGGATCAAACCGAGGTCAGTCCTGTGTCAGCTGTGTGCAAGGCAAGAATCTATCTCTGCGCTACTGCTCCAGCCCCTCCAGTTCGACTTTTTTTTTAAGTTTTACTAATATTGTATTCTCTTCTTGGTAATATTATTATTGTTGTTGTTGTTACATTTGTAAAAGATGTGGCTATATCTAGACAGTAAAAGTTGTTTTGATAAAGCTGAAGAGTTGTCTAGTAGAAGGTTACTGATATTTGCAAAGATTTACTTTAAGTCTGTGTAAGGAGGCAAGAGAAAGGAACACTATGACTTTGTGAAAGGAAGGGATTTATAATTATGAAGACTCTCTATCAATAATGCTCCTAGTATTGCAGATTTTTGGATTGTGTTTGTAATTCATGAAATGAGATATTCATTAAAATACTAATCCTCAATATCTATATTATTTAAAAACTTATTTATATATGAAAACAAGTTAAAATAAAATTAGGGTGTATCTTCTCTCAGTCTAAGTTCTTCATAGAAAAGAAAAAAAGAAACAGGTAAAATACCATGTGAAAAAAATCTTTGATGACAGAGAGGAGTTATGCAGCTACCAAATAATGATGGTTTCCAGAAGCTGAAAGGGACCAGGAAGTAATTTTCTATAGGCAATCAAGGAAGAATGAGAAAATAAATTTAAAAATCTATGGAAATAAAATTAAAAATCCAACTTGATATAATTTTAGAAAAGTGGACAAATGAGAGATCAATAAGAAAGGATGTGAAGAGAAAATTAAAAAAATATAAGGAAGTGTGTTTTTTAAGTTCTAATATTAGCTGTGTTAATATGTAATTGATGAGATGTTGCTTAGGGTAGCAACACAAAGTTTAACATGTAGACATGGTCTTAATAAAAATGTCTAGGGTTTCTATGAGTAAATTTAGAAGCTCTATGATGAGAAACAAAGGCATTTCTCAATATTGTAGGTATATTATATGACTTACTACAAAAAATGAATTACATGACGTTATTAATTCTGGCCTGATAAGTTAAATATTTGGAGAATTTTGATTTTAACAATCCTAATAGGATTTTCTGAATAACATAAAAATTTTATCTTAAAGTTTATTAAAAATAAAGTAATAAATACTAAATACCTCTAGAAGGTAAGAAACTGATAAAATATTTGGAATAATAATTATGCAAAAGGTTCATGTTCTTTCTTATAAAATTTAATGCATCACTTAGAGATTAGTTACTAAGAGATAAATTACAGTGTAATGTACACAAAGGATTAAAACATAATTCATAGGACACACAATTATCCAATGAGTACTGCAATAAATATTAATATACACTTGGAAATAATGAACCTGGCACATTTTTAAGGGAATCAGTTGATGCTATATGTTGGCAGAATGCCAAGACAGGTAGCCAGGTGATGTTTTTCTAGAAAATTCTCTGGGAGAAATGTAGGCAAATGAATCAATAGTCTTCAAAACGGATACTCTTGAAACAAATGGGTCATGCTTAGAAATTTACCCTAAGATAGATACAGTATATCAATATTTATTAGTAAAACTGCTTTGGGTGGATAAATTGTCTTCAGCTGTTTGTGTCTGAAATGTTTTAATCACTTCTTTAAACACAAGTGATAATATTGCATAATATTTACATACAGCATTTTTTTTGGCCTGCCAGGGGAGAGCATGCACTACCACAAATTTTCCAGTCAAGTTTCCTACATTTGGGGAAATCGCAGGAGTCAGCACGTCCACAGTGCAATGGGTGAGCCTCACCTTGGGGAATATACCTTCTGGATCATGGAATCGCTCCTGCCAGGTAAGTATCAGCATTTGCCGGGGGGGGGGGGGGGGGGGCGTGGATAAATGTAGTGAAGCTCAGGGTTACTCCTGGCTCTGCACTCAGGGATTATTCTGGGTGGTGCTTGGTAGACCAAATAGAATTCTGGGGGATCAAACAGGGGTTGGCCAGATGCAAGGCTATCTGCTGTCCTATCTCTCTAGCCCCTTTCTAGCACTTTCAATATATCCTTACTAGCTTGTCAAACATCATTTGAGAGTTATAATGCAAACTTTTATGTTGTTCCTATGGTATTTGAGGCTCTTCTCTTAGTGCTTTAAGTAATCTCTTTCATTGGTTTTTGTCATTTTGATTACAGTATTCTGTTTGAGTTTCTTTTGTTTCACACTCTTTGCACCTCTTGGATCTTCTCTCCCCCTCCTCCTACTAGGGAAGTTCTGAGCTAATATTTCTTCCACCAACCATTCTTCCCCTTTCTCTGTTTCTTCTCCTACTGAAATATCAATGACTCAAGAGCTGTTCCTCTTTTTATTGTATATTAAATATTAAATTTTTATTTTCTAAATCTCATATGTTTCCTCTTCTCTAGTGATATTATGTGCCTTGAGTCTAGACCAGGTTTGGTCACACTTTATTGGGTTTAACAATTCCTGAGACACTATGACCCCCAAGTTTCAGCACAAAACTGAATTCTTTCTTTTCTAATAATATCTTTATTTAAGCACCATGGATACTAACAAGTTTGTAGTTGGGTTTCAGTCATAAAAAGTACACTCCCTTTCGCAGCCCAACCTTCCTGCCATGAATGCAAAACTAAATTCTGTAAAAAGCAAAAATACTTAACATTTCAGCACAAACCTGTCAGATTGAGTGGAGTGGTATCAATAATTTTGGGTAGTAAATCAGTGGGAACGGAGCCAAGATTACAGCTTTACTAGGTGTTCTAGGTGTATTAGGTTCACCTCAGAAATGGCTGCTCCCTTCCTGTTCATAGTAGGAGTAGAATCCCATGATTTTGGACTTGACAAGACTTGAATCGGTTTTTTTGTAGTTTTGTTTTGTTTTTCCTTTAGTCTATTGTAGAGTTAGTAAATGTTAGTACCGAACTGTTGTAGTGTAAATCATCAGTGTTCAAGCACACTACTATCCCAGGTTCCTTTTCTGTTTGGTACTTGTTTGCCAGTTCTTTTTCTTTCTCAGCATCTGCTTCTTCTTTCCTCCTACCCAAGGGAAATGCTCCTCCACTCTAAACTTTCCACAATTATTTCTTTCATAGAGTTGAGTTTTCCTGGAATGGTCATTGCTTCTTCCATTAAATTTTCTCAGCAAGATCTTTAAGTTTATTACACTTTTTGTTTTGATGTCACAGGAACTTTCACAAAACTGCTGCTTTGAACCATTTTGGCCCAACTTCTTTCATATATCTTTTTTTAGCCAAAAACTGTTTATGAACATTTTTATTAATTTTTTTATTTTTAATTATGAGAACAAAGATGCAAAGGAAGAGGACAAGGTAAAGTTACAGTGGAAAGACAATCACCCATAAACAGAATTCTCAGTAGTCCCATTGCTGATATCTTAACTTTGAACTTTCAGCCAAAGAACATTAAGAAAATAAAACAGAGCCCATGTACAATTACTTTGTCCCTCAAGTCCCCAGATTGAGTACATAATATTTCTTAGCAGCACACAAAGCAATCTAAAGACATAAAACTTATGTAACTCCTTAAACATTGAAGGCAAAGTACTTTTTTATATTTCTATGCACATGCATATTAGTTTAAGTTAACCTCAAAAGTTTAAGTGGGTTGTTATTCTTAAGGAGTAGAGTCAAAGGAGCACAGTAAAATCGGTGTTAGAGTGGCAATTATTGTTTGCATAGGCCCACCAAAACATGAGGGACATGGAAAGGAAAAGCCTTGGCCTAAATACAAGGAGACCCTACCCCTGAAGTTTCCTGGCATAAGACCAACTCTAGGCTCCAGGCAAAGTTTGTCCAATCCTGGTCATTGTCTGTAGTGCCAATACACTTTTATTTTTCACACAGTCTCTATGGTTAGTATCATGTTTTTGTATTAAAGATCCTGGAATCTGCATATCCTATATTACAGTCAGGATGGTACTCTTGTTTCACCTCATAATTAAAGGGCAATGCAGAGAACCCTGTCCTGTAAGCAGGTCATTGTTGTTATCGAGTCTTCTTAGTGTTAAGGGAAATTTCTTTTGAGCAGGTCGATGTCAGAGCCATGGTAGGGTCTTCCCTGGTAGAGGATTGCTTCCAGGTGTTGTTATAAAAAACCTTGGATGTTTCATAGTTTCCCTGGTTCAGGGGTGAATGGAGGATGCCCATTCATCTGAGGTCTGTGCCAGGTCATTATATCAATGTTCAGGGTGTAAAGTCCCATTGCACTATGAGATTTGTGTGTTCCAATCTCTATTAGATAAGAACTTATTTGTATGTATAGTACTCCCCCCCCCTTTTTTTTTTTTTGGTTTTTGGGTCACACCCGGTGGTGCTCAAGGGTTACTCCTGGCTGTCTGCTCAGAAATAGCTCCTGGCAGGCACAGGGGACCATAAGGGACACCGGGATTTGAACCAACCACCGTTGGTCCTGGATCAGCTGCTTGCAAGGCCACTGTGCTCTATCTCTCTCGGCCTGTATTTTCCCGTTTTAATGTGCCTATGCAAACAAGGAACAATGCCACGTGGCATTATCAGCACATATGGGGGCCATAAGAACAAGTCCAACAATCCCCATGACATGGTTCAATCATAAGCATTAAACTGAGGGACTCTTCCACCAAAATTCCTTATTGAACAGCTCACAAAGAGAAGACAAGATAAAAAGTGGGTAGAATTGTCATGGTAAAAGAATATTTAGAAAGAGTTATAGCTGTTGAAGAAAATACACATAAAATATTCAAAAGACCTATGTGTCCATTTTATGTCTTTTGAAACAGTTGGAGGTTGTTAAATCCAATGCACGATTTTGGTGTGTGATTAGAACTCTGTAGTACTGAAGTTAAAAAGGGTAGATATGGGTTTCTGATGGTTGGGAGTGAGAGAGTTAAGGAATAATAATGAGCTTTGTAGGGGTATGCGAAAGGGCAGAATCTGTTGGGGCAAGAGGTCGGTCTTGGTGCTTAACAAATTAAAGAACTGAGGGTAAAGAGGGTTAATTAAGGGGAAGATAACGAATCCAGATTAAGAGATGAGGGAGTAGAAGGGGCTCTGGTGTGGAGGAGGGGAAATATATCAGAGGGGCTATATACATTGTATAAATTGTTTATGGATTAGGCTTGGCAGTCAGAGAGGACCATTGTATAGGAAGTCACGTCTACATATACACTGATTTTAGAGACCTATTTGAATATTATCCTCAAAATCTAGGAAATTCCATTTTTTTTTCTAGAAACAGTCTACATATACACTGATTTTAGAGACCTATTTGAATTTTATCCGAAATCTAGGGAATTCCATTTTTTTTCTAGAAACAGTCGAGAATTAAGAATATTTTTGAATGTTGTTAAAAAGTATATATGTTGCGCAGGCGCATTTGCGCCTGTGCACTTTTGAAAATGAATACTAGGAAGAAAAGAACTCCTGAATGGGGTCTAGTATGCATAGAGGAGGAATTTCTCTCCCCCCTCCCCCCAGGGCCCGATTTACTAGGCGTGGCCCTGAAGAGCACTCTGGCATGGGGGGATCTCAGTCCCCTGGACTAAGTGGTCAGCCCAGGGGGCCTATGGCTAGCTGTCCTGCCCAGAGCCCCCAACATACTAGCTGAAGAGAAACAGAAGAACTGGCATGTGGAATCTTCTGGGTGCAGCCCCTGGTTTATGGACTTAATATAGGCTTTTCTCACTGTCATTTTTAAAAAGTAATTTAAGTTATAATATGAAAAGAGAAACTGAAATAAAAATAAAAAACTTTATGTCATCAAAATAAATTAATTCTGGTTTATGGTTTATGTTTTAATTTCATCATTGATTTATAATTCACTCCTCAGAGACTGGCACATATCCCAAAGAACAAGAACAATTAGTGTGGCAAGGATGTAAGGAGAAAGGAACTCTCATTCACTGCTAGTGGGAATTCCATCTAGTCCAGCCTTTATGGAAAACAATATGAAGATTCCTCAAAAAACTGGACATTATCTCCCAAATAATCTAGCTATACCACTCTTAGGGATATACTGTAGGAACACAAAAACACAATTGAAAAATGCCTTTTGCACATCTATATTATTGCAGTGCAATTTACAATAGCCAGAATCTAGAAAGAACCCAGATTTCTGAAAACAGATGAGTGACAAAAGAAACTGTGGTACATATGAACAATGGAATACTATGCAGCCATCAGGAAAAATGAAGTCATGAAATACTCTTATACAGTGGATGGATATGGAAATTATGCTGAGTGAAATAAGTCAGAGGGAGAGAGACAGACACAGAATAGTCTCACTCATTTATGGGTGTTAGTTTGTTGTTGTTGATGCTCAGAAATCGCTCCTGGCAGGCTCAGGGGATCATATGGGATGCTGGGATTCTAACCACAATCCTTCTACATGCAAGGCAAGAACCTTACCTCCATGCTATCTATCCGGCTCCATTTATGGGTTTTAAGAAAAGTAAAAGACATTATTGTAATAATACCTAGAGAAAATAGAGATGAAGGCTGAAAGGACCAGCCTACAATATAAATATTACCACAAAGAGTGGTGAATTCAGTTATAGAAATAACTACATGAACAAATATTATGACAATGGTAGTGAATGAGAGAAATAGAATGTCTGTCTTGAATATAGGTAGGGGGTGTGGGAGGAGGGAGATGGGGGGCATTGGTAGTGGGAATGTTGTACTCGTGAAGACGGTGTGTTCTTTTTTTAATAACTGAAACCCAACTACAAACATGTATATAATAAAGATATTATTTAAAGAGAATTAAATTAAAAAATGAAAAAAATCATTGTACAAATAAGTTATATTTGTAAAATTTACATCCATGAACACTGCCATGTGTGACTCACCACCCACAATACCAATCTTCCAAATAAATATAGTTAAGTCTGTATGGGGTTAATGCACGTTTTTGTAATAAAACAGTTTATATATGCATAAAAATTAGTGGCAGACTATGCAAAAATAGGTTACTATTTTGTCTTAGGAAAAAGACGTGGTCTTTCATTTTTATCTCTTTACTTAATTCTTTCCATTTATACAATAAACTAATGTGACTGCATGTAGAAAAATTAAAATGCATATTTATCTATTCTGAAGTTGCCAATAAATTTAAAAAAATCTTTGGAGAGCAGAAGTAACACCTAGTGAAAGGCACTATTGCCTTGGGAGAAAGAGCAATAGACATTTTCCTTCTCCAATCAAGACTGACTCCAGAAGAGAGCTATGCAAATAAAGAAAATAAAAATGTACAGTTGCAGTTACCAGTCATTACATTTTAAATAATTAAGAATGATGATTAAAAATAACCTATTTCAAGATAGAAATATTTTCATACAACGTACCAGTTAGAAGGCTAATATCTAAAAATATAACTTTCTCAGAAATCTCAACAAAGCCAGAAACCCTATCAAAAATATAATGAGATGAATAGGCACATTATGAAAGGCAGCATATGGCCAGTAGTCATATACAGAAATGTTCAATATCATTTATAAACATAAGCATGCAAATCACAATGATAATAAGATATCACATCACACCAATGAGAACAGGAAAACCATCAGTGTTCCCAGGGATATAGTGAATAAAGAAACCTCATTAACTATTCATGGTAATGTTGCCTAGTTCAGCCTCTATGCAAAACAGCATGGAGATTTCTTGAAAATGTAATAAATAGAGCTTCCAAATAATACACCACCTCCAATTCTTAGCATTCTCCCTCCCCACCACAAAAACAGTAAGTCAAGCATATTCCTGTGTGTATGTGTATATCTGTACCTTTATAATACTTTGCAACACTAATTCAATTTATAGGCTTTTCAAACAGTCCAAATATTCAAAGACAGATGAATACATATAAATAAGTTGTGGTATATGAATACAATGGAATACTAGGTAGTTACAAGAAAGATGAAATCCAGCAGTCTGCTGCAACCTAAATAAAATTGGAGGATATCATGTTAAGCAAAAACTAGTCAGTATAAGAAAGTCAATTCCTGAGTAATTTACTTATCTGTGTTATGAAAAGATGAAACAAAGGAATAGAAAATAATGAGCAATGACAATCCCTTGGTTTTGAATCACAAACTGATTACCAAGTTGGAAGGAGGTGTAAAGAAGTAATCTGAAAATAATGTAAGGACAGTGGTAGTGTGGTGAGCATTTTGATGGTGGTGAGATTGACCTACCGTGTATAAAAACTATAAATATTAATACTACTGTAATCATGTTACCCTAAAATATAATAATGATAATATTAGTGATAAAAATGATTTTTTTTCTGATTTTAAGTGCTTTCTAAGAGCTATTTCCTATTGGAGCGGTAGTCAACAGTTGGTTCAAGACAATGGCAAGAACAGATTAAACAGTTCAAGATCTAGGTAGGTTATGGGAACTAGGCCAGTTTATGGCAGAAGTGAAAGCACATCTTGTGTGCCTGGTTTCTAAGGAGAATAATATTAGTATGCATGGTATATTTTCTGCAGGAATAGATTGTCAAAATCTGGGTAAGCAAGCTCTATTCCTGATCTCTATAAGGCTCTTATTGGGGGGCAAAACCCCAGTGGTTGCATTTTGCTTGTCTATTTTCTTAGTAATAGCAGCCTTTCATTCAAAATTAATCTTCAAATACATTGAAGATAAAAATTAAAGTTTATGTGCTAACATGTGGTTCACCTACTCCATGCACATTCCATGTAATGGTGTCCATTATTCCACTCACATACCAGATATGTCACTATGCTGATCTGTTAAATTGGAAGGTGCCAACAAATTTCGTTTTCTTCTCAGTAATCCAAAGGCAAATGGCGGTAACTTTACTTTTCAAATTAGAGATTAGAGCACAGAGAGTTTAAAAAACAAATGAAAGTTGCCTAAGCAAATAAGCCCTGGAAAATAAATGGAGCCATGCTCCTTTAATAACTCCTACAGATTGCATCCAATACTGCATTTTAGTCCAACATTCAAAACATTTTTATATTCTCTACAATGTTTTCATTAATTGAGTAGATTGTATAACATACAAGTCTTTAGTAAAATATAAATTTGGTCACGCAAACATTTTAAAAAATCTAACAATCCAAGAATCAATTTCCCTGCTAATATCTGGTTCAGAACATTTGTATTTTGCTGAAACAGTTTATATATGACTAACAATTACTGCTAGATACCAAGACCCTATAAATATTTAATGATGCCATTAGTATCTGAAAGGGAAAAAGAGAAACTTAATATTTGGTTTAATGGATAAGGAATTATTTTCCTATATTTTGTGCTTGCATTTAATTTGTATTCTTCAGTTAAAGCCTCAGGTGTATGACTGACTGAAATTTGTCATTGCTTTTTTTAGGTATTTCTGTTCACACCTAAATATGGACTTTCCCCTGCTATCTATATTTCAAAAAATCAAAGTGTTCAACTCTATTAGACTAGCACCTGCTGACCAGCATCTGTTGGACTCTTCTTGTTTAATGTGCCTCCCTTCCCACTCTGCTCAATTCTTAAATGCCTGGGAGATTTCATTTTACATTTACTAAAAATGGTTCATTAAAATACTAATTTTAAACTGTAATTATCTGTTGGTTCATATCGGTGGTTGAACCACAGTGGCGCTGATATCTTTTAACTGCAGGAGAATTTCACATCTGTTCTCTTCCCCTGGAGCCTCAAACAAGAGTTACCTTGGCATTCAAAAGAAGGCAACTTGAAAGATATCTAGAGAATCATGTTGTTTTTTTTTTTTTTAAAAGCAACAAAGGCAGGGAGAATTGTAAATATGGCTAATAGACTGAAATGTAAAACTATTTATAAAGATACCTTCTGGTTCAAAAAAACAAAAACAATTAAATGGGAGTACATAGCAAGTGAAAAAAACCTTAATAAGCAATAACTCATGTAACTCCTGGAGCATTATGAACTGCTGGTCCAAGAAGGTGGGTTAACATTTTCTAGTTTTATGACAAAGTTCAGTGATATTGCTAACCCAGAATGGCATTGAGCAGGGTTGGAAAGCTTGTTCGTCTGTGAAATCTGTAAAATGTTAAATTTTAAAGTATAAATAGGAAGAAAAGAGGCAAAGAAGTCAGAGATAATAGAGTGGGTAATGCTCTTGTTGATTGATTTGCACACAGTGAAATGGGTTCCATCCTTGGACATTGTAAGTTTGCCTAAGTACAGCCAGGAGTGATACCTGAGAGCAGAATCAGAAGTAAGAACTGAGTACAAATGAGTGTAGACATGACACATACATACATACATACATACATACAAACGCGCACACACACTAATAAACAGATAAAAAATGGAACACTAAGGAAAACATAAGGAGTTTGACATTTGAAATAGGAACTATGTATAAAATGATGGGCCATTTTATTGGAAGAGGTCAAAGAAAAATTAATTATCCGAAGAAAGCGTAACAGAGTTTGTCCACTAAATGCATCCATCTATGTAGAGGTGAATTTACAAAGAAGGACCATACACTGAATGCTTACTATATATTAGATCATGTGGTCTATAGATCTTTATCTGCATGTTAAGAGGCAGCAACAGTGAGGTTCTGGGTTTATATCTTGGTTATCTAACTCCATACTTTATGATTTACCATTATAAAGTGCTGCTGATTTTCAATATTTCAGAGACACATTTTCCCTTCAAAGATCTTGTGGTATCTCCTATAAACCATTAACAATATAATCTTTATGCTATAGAAACATGTTCTATTCACTTGCGAAGGTTGGTCTGCTTACAGAATCTATCTTAGGGAATTTGGGGGAAATTCTCTAGGTAGTATTTCACTGCAGTATTAAATCTGCACATAGTACAAACCAAGCTTTCCTGGGGAGCAGCTCTTGATAAATAAATGCTCATCATAGGAAAGAAAAGTGAGAAAGGAATGATTCATAAATTTGGTTTAGAACAAGAGAAGTGTGGAGGAACATGGAGAGAATTCTCTGTTTAGAGGCTACCTGAACCATTTTCCAGCTTTTGTTACTTTTTATCTTAATATATTTCAACCTCAGGTCTTGACTTGAGTAAAATTAGTTTTCCTGAAGCATCATATCATTTCATGGTTCCTATAAACAGCGGTCACCGCCAGAATTACAGGAAATGCAAAATTCTTCTTAAATTAAATTTCTTCTCCACTCTGTCTACCACAAAAATAACTTGAATAAAGTAATCTGAGGGTAAAATTATTGATGAAAGCAGAATGATGATAAAATAGCAGAACAGATTATTTCAATATTTTAAACACTGTACCTGACTACTACCTTTATCTAGAAGTCCCTAAGAGCTAAGAACAACAAACATGTTTTTCTGTTATCTTTAAACCCAAACATGAGCTTTATGAAATGGTCAACCAAAGAGAAGGAGGGAAATAGGAGGGCAAAGGAAAAAGGTGAAGCAAAGAAAAGCTAGGTCAAGTTTAATGGTAGTGGAATCAAGGGATGTTTCTTCAGCTAATTAATTTGGAAATCATTCATAAAAATTTGTGTCTTAGCTCTCATTTATGACTGCTGGAGAGAACGGACCAAGTCCTCTTTTTTTTTTTTTATTAAATTACAGCCATCTAACTCAGGAACTTAAAGTTCATATTTACTTTATATCTCTAGGACCCAGGGACCGGGGTGTTAATTTAGCTAATTGAGTAAAACCTAATGTTTCACATCTTAAAGCAAGGAAATGAAAAGTCAAGATTTCCTGTAGATATGGGATGTATACTATTTAATGCTTCAAAGATCATTAGTAAAAGAAAATATTACATTCATACACACCCTCTGAGATTCTAATGAATGTCTCTCAGCAGCTGCTGAAAAATCAGTGGAAGCATAGGTACCAATTTCAAGACAAAGCACAGCTGACAGATGTTTGAAGGGATAAATCACGATGTATAAGGATTAAAATAATAAGTCCCTAGAGCCTTTTAAAGGCAAAGTTGCCACAGTAAACTTAAAGAGAAGTGAAACACAGATACTGGGGTGAAATTTAGCAACCCAGTAGGCATCTCAGTGAAATACATCAAAACCTATAACAGACGTTATGTTATATTTAAAACAAGAACAGTTTTTTTTTACTGATGTTCTTTTATTATTGAACAACAAGGATTCACTAGATGAACTGGCTGAACTATTCTACAGAACATAGTTTACAGTCAGAAATGTGCAGAATGTAGTTAGGATAGTGATAGAAATGGGCACTATATATAGGTTCTGCTACTGGAATGTTGTATGCATGAAATCCTACTTTTGATAGTATTGGAAAATTGTAAATTATGGTGGTTTATTAAAAATCAAAGCTTTGGGCAGGAGTGATAGTACAGTGGATAAGGCATTTGTCTCACACATTGCTGAACTGTGTTTGAACCTTCCCATCCATATGGTTCCCTGAGTAAAGAGAGAGAAGTAACCACAAAGCTACTCTAGATGTGATCCCTGAAACAAAAAACTAGTATTATTACTCTCTGGTTTAAGGGAGTATGGAGATTCTACTCTTGTTACAATGTTAGGTCCATGATATGATTAATCTGAACTGGACCAATATAATGAAATACAAAATACTAGTGATTAATTATGTGATTTGAAATGGAGGCATAATATAATGTAATGTAAGCATAACGTTACAGCTATAAAACAAAAAGAAACATGGTAAACAATGTCTAAATTGAAAATCATATGTTAATATATGCTGATAGGCAATATAATAAATAGTATCATTCTAAACAGAAACTCTTCGGTGGCTTTAGGCATCTATGTCATGACTCTGATCTGATTTAATTATATCAGTTACCCAACAACATTACAATGCTTTGTCTTCTCTCTTCACACCCCTTAACACTGTCTCAAATGAGCTCACTCATGGTAAGAATAAAGATTCTGAACCTTCTGTATCTACAAAGTCTTAGATTTAGCAAATCTAGTAAAGATTTAACATGTTATTGTGTGATGGTCCATTTTATGCTCAATTTGACTGCGACAAGGGGGTTAATGACTATGTTCTGGCTTAGGTTAACATTTATTTGGCAGAATGAGTCAACTAAATTGTGTGCCCCAAATGTATAGGCCAGGATTATTCAGCCAAAGGCCTAACTAGTCTAAACATGCAGATCTTCCTTGAATAGATTTCAAACATTTAGAGGCAATCATTTTTATTTTAAAAGATAATCTGTTTTATAAATGTAAGATGATACAGTCATTTCACTCTATCATTTAGGATTGATCCAATTTTATCAGTCTGTAAACAAAAGATTTGTCTGCTCCCTTATCCTTCTCAGTACATTTTCCAAAATTGTTTTCTCTGTAAGAAAAAAAAAAACTATAAATATCTAACTAAATTCCATAAATAACAGATTGATGAAATTTTTCTATAAATTCCTGAATTTGTTAAAGATGCATCACTACCAAATTAGCCATTCATATGTATTTAAACATGTCCGGTAACAAGTATCCCCCTAAGAAAGCCCGTATCATTTTTAACTCCTCTATTAAAATTCAGATAGGATGAGCTTTAATTTTTTTAAATTTTGGGCCATACCCGGTGATGCTCAGGGGGCTTACTCCTGGCTCTGCGCTCAGAAATCACTCTTGGCTTGAGGGACCATATGGGATGCCAGGGGATCGAACCACGGTCCATCCTGGGTCAGCTGCGTGCAAACGCCCTACCGATGCGCCATCGCTCTGGCCCCAGGATGAGCTGAAATTTATCTAAAACATTACTCAGAAGTTTTATTTTCTGGTTTTTGGGTTACAGCCGGCAGTGCTCCGGGGTTCCTCCTGGCTCCATGATCAGAAATTGCTCCTGGCAGGCACGGGGGTATGGGATGCCGGGATTCAAACCGATGACCTTCTGCATGAAAGGCAAACGCCTTACCTCCATGCTATCTCTCTGGCCCCACTCAGAGGTTTTACTTCTATCTCTCCTTGATATCTCAAAGAAACCTTCAAATAGCTGAGAATATTATTATCATAAAATCAATCTATCTGCAAACTAAATGTCTCCACTAGATTCAATAGGAAGCCCACTCTAAATCTAAGCATTTTGTTTTTAGAGTACACTGGTCATAGCTACTGTTTTATTCATTGTATATGTGTATGTATATCTGCATATGTATAAACACCTTATATTATACATGTTATGAGGCCACACTTGGGGGTGTTTAGGACTTATTCTTGGCTAAGTACTACCTCTGGAAGGGGTAGGGGAACCCTACTGTCTCTCAGGTTCCATCCATTACCCTCGAATTCTGTGTGGTACAGTTTTCTTCCCCATTCTACTTATATGAGTTATATTAGATATTTAGATGACATAAATTAATAAATTTATATTATCTAGTGAAATATGAGCAAGTAAAATGTTGTAACTTATATAACAGTTAAGTTGAACACTTGACAGTTGCTGCATATTCATAAATATTGCTATTGGTTTGGGGAGATAATGCAGCAGTTAGGGTATGCATGCTTACCTACCATGCATCCAACCTGGATTTGCTTCCTTGTACCACATATTCCTCCAATCCTTATACATTATTTGCTGCATTCTTTGATGTCCCCAGCACCACAAGAGTTGCTAAAGTAATTATCAGCACCAGGGGCCACAAGCAACATCAATTCTGCAGGTTCTTGTTTTGAATTATTAAACCGGCCTTGACGTGGAACACAGTGAAAAAAAAGTTGTTGAAATTAAAATTGTTAGAGCAAAGATGAAAAGGCAAGAAAAAAAATTTAGAAATATGTAGTGTTATTAGAAAATGTTTTTTGGTTTCCATTCTATTTTTTTAAAAAAGAGAAAGCATGTAATCTTATTAACTAAATCTTGAGTTTATTTAAAAAAGCAAAAAATATTTTAGGGTCCATATTCAGAGTTTATATTTCAAAATTTTTTGTTTTGGTTTTGTTTTGAGGACCACACCCGAAGTGTTCATGGCTTACTCCTTCCTCTGCACTCAGGGATCGTCATTCATGGTGGTTTTCAGGGGACCATATAGGGTATTGGGTATCTAATTTGAGTATTCTGCATGCAAGGCAAGCCCCTTATCCATTGTACTATTGCTCTTCCCCTATATATATAACAATAATGTAATATGGTTTTATTATATAAAAGTAAATATATTATTTTAATTAATAAGAAAAAACAGAAAATGAAACTATAGGACAGTCTGAAATCATAATCACTAATCTAATGAATACAAAGTGAAGATGCTCTATAAAGAATGGTCTTTTTTCTAAACCAAAAGAATTCTGAATTACCATTCACCAATGAAGACATATGAAGTCAACAGACATGTAATATATTAATTATTTCTCATTATTAGAAAAATCAGAGCTAAATAGTAATAAATAACAATAAATACTCAAAAGAAAGTGAACAAAGGGAACCCTTGCTATATACTAAAGGGAATGTTAATTGGTGCCTCCCTTATGTAAATAAGTATGCAGTTTATTCAAAAATTAAAATAAGAAGACATAGTTCAACTGGTAAGCATGTCTCTAATATGTGAGATTCTGAGTTTGTTCCCTGGCACCTCATATTCCACCTTTATTCCCAGCCCTCCTCAACATAGCCGAATACCCCTGAGAATTACTGGTTCCTATAGGCAAAATAAAAGTAAAAAATATAAACCATATAGTTATTCTTTATTTAACTTACCTGAAAATATAAGAAAAATAACTTGAAGAGACTTAAGTCCCCATGTTAACTTAAGCTATATTTATAATAATCAAGAGTTGGAAGCAACCTAAACACACTGACAGATAATAGGATATAAATATGTAGTATACATACACAATAGACTATTATTTAGAAACTAAATACATATTTTCTCATTTCAAACAACATAGACAGACTTAAAGTATACTAGGTAAAATAAGCTAGGCAAATACCAATGTCATAATTAGTTCACTGACATGTAGAAGATCATCAAAACTGATGAACAAAGCAAAACATAAATACTTATAAAATAAAAATATAGTTATTTCCAGTCAGGAATATGGGAGGGAGATGGAAAAAACAGGTAAGAGGAGTTAATTGTAGGAAGCTTGGCAATATATCTTTGGTGATTATAACGCAGTATATTAGATAATTTATCTGAAAAATTTACATGATGTTATTAACCAATGTTACTTCAATGAAATAATTTATGTTACTTCAACAAAACAAAATTGAACATTCAGAGATAAAAGTTCACAGTACATTTTTATTTTAATGACTAATTCTTTAGCCTGTCTGAAGTGACATAAAGAGCTGAAGGTAGAATCTGAAAAATTCTTGTCTGACCCCAACTAACATTTGCTTAACATCTGTGTATATTGCCTGAAAATGCTTTATGATATATCACTTTTTTCATACTAAATACCATAGTCTATTAATACAGTCTAGGCTTGCATAAGCATTCTGGAAATCTTATGCACATTTGGAAAGCTTTCACCATATTGATGACTCACAAATTTAGTTTATTTTCAACTAAAACTTTTTTATACTTGATAACCATATATTCTTTATCCTTTGTTTGTGGAGCTTCTTTTGTATCCAAGTGTCAGACCTTAAACGATCCTTTTTAACTTTTTCTTTGTAGACTTGGTCCATCATTCTAACCTGCTGAGTTCTTTTTCACTCCTGTCTGCCAGCATATCTCTCTCTCCTCTCTCTGGGTTCCATGTCATCAGTTAATTTAATAAGTAAGACTTGTATCTGCCCTTTAAAATCTGACCTTGTCAGAAAAGTCCCTGGGCAGTCAAGCTGAGTTCTATAGATACATTTTTTTTCATTTCTTCCTCACAGAAATAATTTGAGATTACAGTCACAGCTCTGGTTGTCCCAAGATGCCAGGCTGTCTTATGCAGACTCTCCTGGTGCCACTGTCTGTCTTGTCTACAATTCCATTTAGTCAAATAGATAGGGAAGTTAATAAATGTCTTTACAGAGAATTCCATTTTTTTCTAGTGTAGGAATACATTAACCCCCCACCCCAAATCAAAAGCTGTTGTGAAAGTCATTGGCCACTCTACACTCTCACCACTTTGCAACTATCACCAAAGCCGAGAATCTAAACTCAAGAGAAGAAAGCATAGATGAATTAAGATGTTTTAGAAAGTATCTGAATGTGCAATTGAACCTGCACTCTTTCTTAACCATGATTTAAATATTTCAAAAGACAGTATTGATTGCCTAAAGCTAAAAATAATTTCATTATGGTTGGCAGATGTAATACTATTTATTATGCAAATTAATGCTGCATTCACTAAAAATATTAAACTATCCCATTTAGAATTTGATTGAAAATCACCAATAAATTTTGAGGTAACATGTTTTCTTTCCTATCGTACTAAAAACACTTAAGAAAACAATTCATGGGGCCGGGAAGGTGGCGCTAGAGGTAAGGTGTCTGCCTTACAAGCGCTAGCCAAGGAACGGACTGCGGTTCGATCCCCTGGCGTCCCATATGGTCCCCCCCAAGCCAGGGGCGATTTCTGAGCACATAGCTAGGAGTAACCCCTGAGCGTCAAACGGGTGTGGCCCAAGAAAAAATTAAAAAAAAAAAAAAGAAAACAATTCATGTCTTGTTAGTTCTAAATATTCTAAAGAACAGTCTAGAAATTGGCCCAAACTGATGTGAAGTATTGTGCTCATTATTCTTTGCATGTTGTTCTAAATTAAGGAGACAAGTTGCAGAAAAGTTAACTACTGTGAACTGGAAAACCTCCAATTAAGTGGCTGAATTCCAACTTCTCCTTGACTCAAAGACTGGAGGATATTTACCACGCATAGGAAATCAAGACAGAAAACAAGTGCTGGTTTAGATAACAAAAAAACTCTGATTCACTCTTTCCATGTTGACAAAATATACTCTATGCCCACAAACCTAGGCTGTGTCCACATATACACACAAACCAATTTGAAACGAAAACAAGAGAGCATTTAAATTTAGACCAATTATGACAGCAAAAGCTGTGTTCTCTGGCATTCTACCAAGTTAAAATAAAAAACTGCAGAAACTAGCTCTTCCAATATTCCCCAGATCCCTATGTGTATTCGAACAGTAGTGATACTAGTGGTGAAACTAATTCTAATCTGCAACAAAGTCATTAGAAATCACAGATATGACTCTGGGAGTTATCAGAGGTTAGCTAGGATGTGGGCTGGTAGTACTTATTGTGGTGGTACAGTGGTCTCATATCCTCACAATGCAACAGTGTGGACTATTTAGTACTTTATCCCTAAGGAAGAAAGACTTCTCTGTAACTAGAAGGCTTTAAATTCACCTACTTGCCTACATTGCAGCTCCTGCAAATTATCCCTTTCAGAAATGTTAAACTATGATAAAACTAACTCTATAGAATCTATCTGTTTTGGGGTCATATCAATGGTGCACAGGGCTTATTTCTGGTTTGTATTCAGGAATCATGCCTGTCAGGGTTCATGGACACCCTCTTCAGTGCCATAGATTAAACTGTGTGGGCCATGGGACTTAACTCTAAAATATTTTTCAGGGCTCACCATCTATTTTTTGGCCACACCTAGTGGTGCTCAGAAATTACACCTGGCGCTCTACTCAGGAATTATGCCTTGGCAGGCTCAGGGTACCATATTGAATGCTGTGATCGAACCCTGATCATCTATGTACAAGGCATGTGTGCTGCTCACTGTACTATCATTCCAGTGTCGTTTATTCATTTTTAAATCTATAATTCAGTGGTACTAATTGCATTAAGATTATTGGGTAACCATTAGACTAATTGCAAATCTGCTTAAATATATCAAACAGAAATGTTACATAAATTAAGCATTTCTCCCCAAGGCCTTTGCTACCTACATTCTTTTCTTTTTGACTTCCTAGATTCTAAAAATGCCCTTTTTTATGTAAGAGGACTATACAATTCTTGTATTTTTGTGTTCTGTTTATTTTAACTTAATATTTTAAAGATTACTATGACTTATAGGGTATGTCAGATATTGTTTCCATATTATGGCTCAATAATACTCATTTTTAGTCATGTGGTTTGTTTCGTTTATCCATTAATTTGTTGATGGGCACTTGGGGTGTTTCCACCTATGACTTAGATATTGATGCTTTGATGAACACTGGCATCTGTTTAATTTCCTATTTTCAATTTTTTTTGCCTTTCTTGTTTTTCAATACCTAGAAGTAGAATCACTGGATCATATGGAATATCTATGTTTAGATTTCTGAGGAACCACAAAAAATGTTTTTCACAGTGAATGCATCATTTTTCATTTCCTCCAGCAGTACGAATAGTTCCAATTTACAGTTTATCTTAAGACCCAAGAATGCTTAGTTAGATCAACAGAGAGTTACAGTTCAGACTATCTTTGACGCAAATTCCTCTAAACCACCTAGGACCAGCTGTTACTCAAGATGGCACACACATCCCTTCCTCTGTCTTCCAGTCTCAGAGGATGATTCCACACCTTCATGTTCCTTAGTTAACACCATTTTGCAGACACCTCTTAAGATAGTTTGCACTTTCAAGAAGGTAAGATGCTTCTGTTACTCTATTATTACACAATTATGATTTACAACTGACATGATTTTTATTTAAAAATATTAGCCAGAGGAGTCAGAGAGATAAGATTAGGTAGAGCATTTGCCTTGCACACTGCCAATAATGGTTTGATCTCTAGTATCCCCTAGGGTCCCCTGAGCCTGCCAGCAGTGATTTCTGAGTTCAGAGCCAGGAGTAACCCCTGAGCATTGCCAGGCGTGCCCCCTAAAAAAATATTAGCCAGAGAAATCTGACTAATTAATGAAAACATCAATAGAATTTCCCTTATCCCTTTTCTATCATGTAGACTGTTTTTAAGTCATCAATATGCTCCAATCCTACTTGATGTGATAGCTCTCTTATAAGAACAACATTTAAACTAATCCAAACTTGTCTCTTTTTTTTTTTACATTTTTTTTATTTAAACACCTTGATTACATACATGATTGTGTTTGGGTTTCAGTCATGTAAAGAACACCACCCATCACCAGTGCAACATTCCCATCACCAATGTCCCAAGTCTCCCTCCTCCCCACCCGACCCCTGCCTGTACTCTAAACAGGCTCTCCATTTCCCTCATACATTCTCATTATTAGGACAGTTCAAAATGTAGTTATTTCTCTAACTAAACTCATCACTCTTTGTGGTGAGCTTCCTGAGGTGAGCTGGAACTTCCAGCTCTTTTCTCTTTTGTGTCTGAAAATTATTATTGCAAGAATGTCTTTCATTTTTCTTAAAACCCATAGATGAGTGAGACCATTCTGTATTTTTCTCTCTCTCTCTGACTTATTTCACTCAGCATAATAGAAACTTGTCTCTTTACCTGTGATTGTATCGCTGTTCAACTGAAATCACAGTACCACTCTCTTATAGCACCGATTATTTTACTGAAATCATTTTTTTGTCAGTTTGATCAAAACCATTGATTCTGGCAATTTGGGATGCCCATGATGATCCACTTGCCTTTTTTTCTGTAAACATATGACAGACAGAATTGGCCTTGTCTTTTCATGCTTTGCCTATCTTTTCACGTTAGGTTCATGACTTAGCCTTTAGGTTCCCATTCATCTAATGATCGCATAATGGATTATTTTTATTGAAGGATAGTTTCTGTGATTATTCTAGTTAGAAGTGAAATATCTATCATTTATCTATCTATCTATCTATCTATCATCTATCTATCTATCTATCTATCTATATATCTATCTATCTATCTATCTAGATCTTCTGTTGATATCTATAGTTTCTAAAAGTTGAAAATTTTTGGTTTTGTTCTGTATTTGAATTAAAAACCATCAAATCAAATTAAAATTCACAAAACAGGGCATTTAGTTGGTGCCCAATGGACCCAATATGGTCACCATGAGGTATTCACCAGTGTCATATAATTAGAAGAGTAATTTCCTGTTAGACAAAACTGATATATCTGATATATAAATAAACTGGCTGCTCAGAGAGCCAAAATGGGGATTTTGCTGTCACAGGATCTGATCAATGGACTTTGGCATTTACTCCTTTTTGGGCTCTCTTGTGTCAATATGCAGATTCACAATTCTACTCAACAGCCTTATTATCCCACCTCTAACTCAATACACAGACAAGGACAGATGCACAAACACATGTGCAGGTGTGTATGCATGCACACACAATCCTGCACTGAGCTACACATACACACACACACACACACACACACACACATCACTGAGCTGTGGAGGACTTGAGTATAGTTTTCCTTTCCCCTAATTCCTTATCAGTCATTGTCTTTGGTTTGTCCACTCACCAATTTTAACCACTGTGTACCTTCCTAGAATACAAACCTTTTGCTGTACAATCCCCTTTCTAAGATTTTGCCCTAATTGTATTATTCCACCATGTACTGATTATTCCTTGCAGTGAGCACAAATTCCACTGCACTCTAAAGGATTCAGCTTTTACTTTCATGCATGGTGGAAAACCTAGAGCTTAGGCCAAAGTCTTAAGTACTTATCTATCACCTACAATGCCTAAAACATACATATATTTGCAGGTTTTTAGATAATATAATTTAGAAAAATAACAGAGTTGAGCATCCTTTTAAGTATTCTACGATAAGTTCTCATGAATTCATTTGTTTCTCGCTATGTCTACCATTAGTAATTGTTTAGGGGCAATATTTTATGAAAATGTTCTGATTCAAAGTGTAAATCATTCTGTGCCCTCAGGCCTGAGGAGACTGTTCCTGATAAACTCAAGAGCAGCAAGAGCAGTAAAGGAGCTTTCTGTAACAGAGGATTACGAGTACTTAAGGGACCTGCTTCCATCCCATGGCTTCTCTGGAGCTGGGAGTGTGTCCCCAGTTATTACCTTTCTGAATGGGCAAAACCATTAGTTCATTCAACAAGTTTCAGAAGTTGCAGATCCTGGTATTTACTCTCCTCTTTTTACTTAAACCAAACGGTGTGAAGAGGGACTCTAAGGCTTAAAACTCACAGACTATTTTCCAACTTGACACCTTAAGACACCTCCAAAGGAAGAGAGACAAGTAAGAACTGAACAGACCTCTTCTTTTACAGTATTGCTACATAGTGCTCACTACCCATCGTGCTCACTATTCATTTCTTGCTTCTAGTGAAGAGAATGGAGTGGATAGGAAAGAAGGACATGAGAAAATTAAAACCCTTTCTAAAGGTTGGCTCTATTTGGACTTAGAAGTCAATTGTAGAAGCATTTCATTAAAAAAAATTTATGTTTTGTGCAAGAAAAAAATAACCATTTTATCCAAGACCCCAAGAGAAGTCCTATCATAATGCATGTTCTGTGGGACCAGACAACAGAACTGGGATAGGACTGTGGGCACAAGGGACTTCCTGATCTTTTATTTCACACACATTCACAATGTATTCATTAGGGGACTCCAATGTGTTTCTTATTAAACCTTTCTATTTTCAGTGTGAATTAGTAAACAATACCCCAGATACTGATTTTATCTCCTTAAGAGATAAATTTTAGTTCCTATAGACATGTTTCTATTCAATGCACCACTCTCAAATTAAGATAAGGAAAAAAAGGCTGCAGTTCATAAAACAGTCTGCAAAAATCAACAGAAGAGCTTTTTTTTTTTTTTTTTTGGCTTATTGTTATAAAAGTGTAGGAGTTTAAATGTCCTAATGCAATAGATCATTCCTTAGGACTATAATTTATGGTTATTTCTCTGGACTATAATTTATGGTTATTTCTGGCCTCAAAATTTACACTGGAATAAATTCCAATGTATTTTTTAAATCCTACTTTTAGCTCATGCTATGTATATGTTTGTGATGGGTGGCAGTGGACATGCTAAAGTAAAAAACAAATAAAATCATACTATAAGATCACCATTAATATATTTCTGTGCTATTGAGTATTACTTGTTTATTATCTTTTTCATTCATTCTACAAGTATTTAATAGGAGCCTGATATACCTCTTGAGTTTCTTGCCTGTAAAAGCAACCTTATTTAGTTAAGCTTCATGTACTGTTTTCTTTAAATCACTGGAAATAAAGTAACTATGTTCATGCAATTATGACTTCTCTATTCCCTTTACCTTAGGAGCCGGAAAGATGATGTGCAAGGATAGATTTCTGAATCACTCTAAACAGAGACAGGAGCAGGTTTTGTTCATTTGCCCACAAATTAGAAATGACATGCATTGTTCCTAATGGCCTGATAAATAACGAGAGGAGAGGTACTAAAGAACTAGGTCCACCTTCTGGCATAATTGTGTTAATTCAATTGAATTCTTTTATTTCCACTATGTCCTCACTCCAAATTATCTAATTTGCTTAATAGATTTATGCAAATAGCATAAGAGCAAAAGTCTAGCACCTGAAAGAAATTAGATTGTGTACTAAGACAATCTGACTGCCTGCCAAATTTAATACCTAAGGCATAACACATACAGAAAGATATGATAGATGTTAATAACTTTTTTTTCCAAATTGTTGATGTCCATTAGTACTGGTTTTGTGATTTCCCTATTTAGAGAAACAGAATAGAGAAAACACTGTGTATTGTAATAGAGTAAGTAAATTCCCTTGCAAATTTAGTTAAAAAGCTTGTTAGCACATTTTTCTCACACTTTTTAATGAAAACCTGTCAAACACTAACACAAAAAATTAGTTTAGGAATAATTTGAGATGTTATTAAGAAGATGTTAAACTAATTCAAAAGTGATCAGGGAGTTATTTTCACTATAGTATTATGACATCCAGCTGATTATAACTTACAAAAGATTTTTATCCTATAGTCATTTACATGGAATATAATTACTAATGGTTTCCCAGAACATTGCTAAAATAACTGCATAAAGATAACCATTTCCAAAGGTATGGTGGACTGGTGGCTTGTGGGGAACTCTCCTGATTCAGAGAAAATGCCAGTTAGAACAATTCTGAACATCAAAAAACTCACACCTTATGCTTTTCAGAACAGAAACAAGAGTAGGAAAAACAAGGCTATTCTATAGGCCAACAAAGAGCAATAATTATATTGAACCTGAGCTATGGCCCCACTGCTACATAAACATCTTGAGCCTGCAGATCCTATCTGGTTTGTGACTCGAAGCAGAGCAGACACCAGGTTTTTACCAATGCTTATTTTGTAAAAAATTCATATTACCGTAACTCTTCTCTAAAGCAAAAGGTCCCTTTAGGACCTTCCGAACTTAAAAGCAAACAAAAACTCCAAAGATTATAAAACATGAGAGAAAGCAAAAAGCTATCCAAGGGAGATTCATTCAAAGGAAAGGACAAAGAACAGATATGGAAGAAGGACTGAAGAGGTTGGAGTAACTATGTGTGAACAAAAAGTTGCAAAAAAAAATGTCAAATAGACAAGTGGAAAGTAAAGAATTATTAAGAATGACTATGTAAACTTGTAAAAGCATCAAATAACTGTAACAATGAAAATGTTTGGGAAGAATTAAGGTAAAGGAAAAAGTGTCATTTGAGTATTACAAAAAAAAGTATTTGTATACAGATATCTCAAGAAAATATCAGGTAAATTAAGGTAAAGGGAAAAGTGTCATTTGAGTATTACAAAAAAAGTATTTGTATACAGATATCTCAAGAAAATATCAGCATAAACAAGAAGATATGAAATATATGAAAGGAAAATTTAGAAATATAAAGTGAATGAAAATTTCTAGCATGTCTCCTTAAAATGTGAGAAAATAATGCAAGTAAGGAACTTGAAGTGTTTGTGCCTAATAACTTTTTGTAACTAAAAAATGATTAGTTTACAGATAATAAGTCAAAGAGGACTATTAAGTAATTCTATTAGGCACATCATATGAAAAAAATTGAACACAAGAAGAAGTGAAACCTAAATCAAAATATAGGTAAATTATCAATTAATAGACTCAGAATATGCTTACCAAAATATGCTTGAAATTCTTCTATTTCACTGTAGGTCCTCTGTAATCTTTTTGTTTTTACTTGAATTGCTGTACATTTGTTATTATTGTCTATAATAGCTCTCTTGACACAAATCTATTAAGAAGATTTATACTTTAAATTTTTAGTATAAAAATAACAGATATTTTGTACTAGGAACATCAAACTATTCAACTATTGAGAGCAGACTTTCTCAACTCTAGTTGCAATCGACAATTACTTAATGAGCTTTTTATGATAAATATATTGCTCAAATTTGGCAAAATTGTACATTAATGTGCCTTTGTTTACCAAAAGTCTTCTCTCCAAAACTATAGATCTTTTGAATGTGCTCAAGCTTGCTAGTATGCAGATGAAGCAGGCTGGGAATCTCACAATGATGATGGTATAAATACTAGATGTGGAAGGCTCTCTTTCTTTTACTATTCAGAAGAGCTGTTTTCCTTAGATTTTCTCCCACCTTCTGATGTAGACGTTTAGGGTTACTTAAATCTGTATTTTGTATTTAAGATTTTTTTTTTGAGGCCGGACTCATAGCACAACAGTGATGAAACAAAATTTTAGAACCATAAAGAAAGACTCCACCCTAGGCTCCATCCTATGACCTGCACAAATACCAAGCTCTCTAGTTACAGAGGTCTGATTTTTATCATCCACGGCTGAGTGGAAAGTTTCCAGAATCACAAAAGGACCTAGGGGAGAGAATAATAGCATGTACGGAGCCTGTAGTTATTCCCATGACAGTCTACTTCAAGGGCAGAAAGACCCTGTATCTCTTAGGCTAAGAGAATTCCCTTTCTAATCTCCCTGATATTTACTGTGCCTATGCAAAAAAAAAAGCACAAATTAATTTTTTGTTTTTTATGTTGCTTGTTTTTTTTATTTTATTATTTTTTTTGTGCTTTGTTTTCTTTGAATAAATAATGTGTATTTCCATTCAGGTTAAAACAGAAAAGTGAGAACAAACTAAAAACTGAAAGCACCAAAATAAGAAAACAGTCATTATTTACTTAAAAATATCTAAAGTGAGAAGCTGAAGTAATATTACAATGGCTAGTGCATTTGGCTTCCATGCGACTGACCCAGGCTCAATCCCTGATATTCCATTTTGTCCCTAAATACTCTAACAATTAATTTCTGAGAGTGCAGATTCAGGAATAAATCCTAGGGCACAACAAACCATAAAAAAACCCAAAAAGTATAAAATGTTTTAATGATGTACATGTAAAAAACATAATATTTAATGTGCAAAAATTTAAATGAATTTGAATCTTTATATTAAAAAGGTAACAAAAAGTTATGTCATGAAAAGTAAGATTTATATAAATTTATAATTGTTTACTAAAGTTACTTTTTACTTATAAACCTTGAATATATTAAAATTCATGCTGTATCCTTGTTTTTTTGATGAATAATGCCAATACTATTTGTTACATAATTTTTTTATTTCCTATATCAGAAACACTCGTTATCAGACAACATTATTCTTACTTATACACATTTCTACATCTTGTTGCTCTATTTTCTTTTTCTTGTGCAAATGCTCTTTAAAATGATATTAGCCCGAAAAAATGAACAATGATAGTAGCTTTCAAATAAATTCTAATATCTAGTGCTACCTGTCTCACCTATTTTTTTTCCACTTTTATACTCTTGAACTCTTGAGAATTCATTTGTTTTTCCATATAAACTCTCAAGTTTCTCAGTTCAGCTCTTCAAATTTATGGGCAGTACAAAAATATGCATTATTATTAAAAAGAAAATTTGAAAAATAATAGAGCAGTTTTTGTACAGAAGAAAAATGCAAAGCCAGTCTCCCATTGCAGAAGAGTACTCAAGTGACTAAACTGGATCTTCTCAAATGGAACAAATTTATTTCAGTGAAATGAATGTCTTTCTCAACATTCACTGGGTGACCAGAATCAAGGCCACAAAAATCCATTGTGAAAATTGAAAAGCTCAAAACATTTGGTGTGAAAATATTTGCCTTTGTGATGCGTTTCATAATTAATCACAAAATTCTAATAGAAACATTGGTGTAGTGACCTGACTCCTTTGCCAGGGAGAGAGTTGAAGCTCTTGGAGAAGATTTAAGGATGGGGCAGCTGTATGCTCAGATTTTTTTCTCTCCAGTGTCTACTCATGGAATATTATATTTTTTGAATTTCAATTTCTTCATATTGTCTGTAATATATGGATAAAAAAGGGGATGGAGAGAACACAGGGGTTTAATGCATGTTAATGCATGCCTTCCATGCAGGTGATCCCAGATTGATCCTCAGCACCACATGGTCCCTGGAACACCCTAAGATCTGAGTAGTAGCTCATACTCAGGGCTTTGAACTACCAACCTCATTCAGAAAATTCCAGGAGTGTAAAATAGATGAAAGAAGGAAAAAGAAGGTGGAAAGAAGAGAAGAAATAAGAAATGAGGAGGAGAATGAAGGAAGTAGAAGAGGAAATAAAAGGGGAGGAGGAGCAAGAGAAGGTAAAGAAGGAAAGAGGAGAAAGAACTGTCATTTTTAAAAATATGAAAAATCACCTCCATGAATGGCTGGCAGAGGTGGCTCAAATGCTAGACATTAATATCAATCAGAATTGCGTAATGGTCCTTCCTTCCCCAATTACTTACTGTGCCTATACAAAAAAGCCTTGCCACTGCACCACTTTTTCTGGTTTTGTTTTGCTTTATTTTTTGTTTGTTTTTTTGATATTATTTCACTTCTCTTTTTTCTTCCACTTCTCTTTTTTCTTCCACTTTTTTCTTTCTTTTTGTGGATATTATTCGGTGATTTTTTTTTGTTTTTGTTTTTGTTTTTGTTTTTGGGTCACACCCGGCAGGGATTACTCCTGGCTCCACGCTCGGAAATTGTTCCTGGCAGAAACGGGGGACCATATGGGATGCCGATGCCGGGATTTGAACCAATACCTTCTTCATGAAAGGCAAACGTCTTACCTCCATGCTATCTCTCCGGTCCCTATTTGGTGATTTTTTTTCTTTCTATTTTAGTAGTTGATACCAAGCTTTTGTTTCTCTTTTCCTTAACCTTTTTATCTCCAACGGAATAGCATATCTTGAACCATTAAGCCTCATAAAATGAGGGGGGAAAAGAATGATACCAGGACCAGTCATATGAACATGTAGTGTAAATAAAAAATGATCAGACTGGAACACCAAACAAAATAGATACTCAACCTTATAATAAGCTGTAAGGTGGAGACCAGTTACATTAGGATTCTGGGGGGTAAAGTTGGGATATGTGGGAGACAAGCTGGGAACAGGAGTGGAGGGAGGACAACATTGGTGGTGGGAAAGCCCTTCATTCATTGTCACTATGTACTGTAAATAATTCCGTGTAATGAACTTCAGTCACAATAAAAAAAATGTTAAAAAAATGGCGTAATGGACAGAAATACTAGAGAAGTGAGTGATTCAGTATAGAAAAAGTGTTTATAGGTAAAATAGAATGATGTATACAAGGTACTATTAAATTTGTGGCTTTGTGAAATTCAAAAGGGGGAGGCCAATCAGAAGACTAAAAGATTGAAAAGATTCATAACAATTCAATTAGAAGGGATTCTGTACTATGGAGATAACTCAAAGGGCTATGATATATGCTTTATATTCAGATACCCTGGGAAAAAGTGGCATCACATGGACTCATAAACATTACTTTGAGTGACCTTGAGCATTGAACAAGTAGTAGCCCTTGAGTGTTATTGTATGCAGCCCAAAACCAATTTTTAAAAATTATTGTAATTTCTACTAGAAAAATAAATTTATATGCAAGACTTATAAGTCAAGAATTTATGAATATATGCTAGGATAATATTTTTTCTAAAACTGTGTAAGCTACAAATCTGCTTCTGCAAACAAGACAGAGGCTGGAGAAATTTGAAGTAAGGATTTACAGTAACACTGGAGGCTTAAGAAGCATTTTATTCTGCCCCGCTCCCAATTATTATTATTTTTTGAATGCAATAGTAAGGTAGGATTGCTCAAGGAAAAAAAGCTTTGTATTAAAAAAAGAAGTATGTTGAGTAGTGACAAACTCCGTAGGTTACTTAATTCCTTATTAGGTCTAGCATGCTCTGTTACCTTTCTTTTCTCTCCTGAAAACCCATGACTAACAACACAGGCTTACACTTCGCCTAAACTGAGTAACCATGTAAGCTAGTGGATAACACCTGTAAGTTTGAAGGATTTAGATACAGCCTGTAGATATGGAAGTGCTATGTGCTTTTCAGTCTTTATTGAATGCAGAGACCAGCAGTTGCTGCTGATGGAGCATGTCTATTTTTGCTTCAAAGTCAGACACTTGATTTAGCAGAGAGAGCATAGGTTGCAGAGACAGCCAGACTGGAGAGGTGATGGCCTGGCTACTCCACTTACGCTCTGGGTAAGTAAGTCAATTTCTCTCACAAGCTCAGTATCATCTGTTGGTGCTTCCCTCGACAATTTATACACTTGTGGAAGCAGAGAGGACAGTGATAAAAATTATATATACCACAGATGGCATGTGTAGTAAAGTGAAAGATAGCAGCACAGGGAGATAGTAAGGAACAGAGAATTGCTTTTTAGATAATCAGTGATGGCATCTCTGATAAAATTACATTGGAGGGACGAGGGATACAGCTCAGTGGTAGTACATACAAACTGCATGCGTACACACATATACTCTCATACACATAACTCACAAACACACCTCCTCCCTGCCATAAGAAAGTCTTTTTTTTTTTTTAGTGTATTTTTATGGCTGAAATCTAACTAGGAACATGTTTGAAAAAAAAAGTCATATTTGAGAAGAAGCATGCACAAATTAAGGCATAGAGGTATTTGGGGAAAATAAAATTTTAGGTTTAGAAAAGAGCAAATCTAAAGGCCCTAACATGGAATCATTTAGACCTGGATGAAGAAACACACGTGGAGCTAAGGTTGAAAAGTGGTGGATATTTGAACAGAGGGTATGACAAGTAAAACGACAGAGGATTTGCCAGCACGCAGAGATCAACCCAAAGATCCAAGAGAAGTTTCCAGACTAGCATATACTCTGAGTAATCAGAGAGATGAGAAGCAGAGAGGAGCAGAAGTAACATATCCGTTGTGTGAGAATTAGTAGGAGTGTACTTCAGAGAACGAACTGTAAAAGTATGTGACCTGTTTTTGTTTTCCCCTCTCTCCACCCCCAAATGCACCGACAATATAATGTAGCACCATTTCTCCCTGCAAAGACACACTAAAAAAAGGGGAAATCTTACATATAAAAAAGAGCTCTTATCTACTAGAGATAGGAACTCATAGTTGTTTACAATACAGGGATATCTCCTACCTTAAAAATATGTCATGTGGAATCAACTTAGAGCTCAGATGATTAGATACCATCCGTCCAGCCTTGAACCTTGGATCCCAGACATAGAAACGGCACAGTTCTCCACGACAGCTACAGGAAACAAATCCCATCCGGGACAGCCTTAATACTGCAGGGTCACCAACAAGTGCCAGCTCTAATATGATATCCTGACAACGAGGAAAATGGGAACAACTTGACCTAAGAGCAGGTTATCCTACCTTACCAGCTAACAATAAAACAAAATCAGAAGACTTGTCACCCTTTGGTAGGTCCAAAAGCCAAGATCGCGATTTACAGATGACTGGCTGCTAGAACCATGACCAGACTGTATACATCTTGGGACCAATAAAAAAGCCCTAGTCTAGGGTTTGAACTACTACCTGCACAATAACCATGATCCCCAGTTCCAAAGGTCTAGCAGAGACAATTGTAATGGAATGTAGCTTCTGGAAGCACAAAGACTCTATCCTAGGTGCCATCCTAGGTACAGTGCAAAGACCAAGACCACCAACCACAGAAGATGGATTAAAATGACACTGAGGGAACAGAACTTCTAGAACCACAAAGACTGACTTCATCATAAGTCCCACCCCTGGATCTGAGCAGATACTGAGATCTCTAGACACAGAGGTCTGATTGTATCACCCAGGACAGAACAGAAGTCTTCCAAACACCACAAAAGCACCACCAGGAGAGTAAATAATCCTAAACAGAGTCTATAGTTAATCTCATGACAGTATACTCCAAGGACGGAGAAACCCCATTTCTCTTAGGCCAAGTGAATTCCTTTTCAAATGACCCCAATATTTACTGTGCCAGGGCAGGAGGGAAAAAACAGAAAAGCAAACAGCACAAAACATTGTTTATTTTTTATATATTATTTTTTATCTTTATTTATTATTATTATTTTTATTTACCTATCTATTTTTGGTCGATTTCTCTGTTTGGGTGTGGTTATTGAAGCTGTTGTCCCCAGTTACACCTATTTTTTTCTCTTCTTTTCTTTTCTTTCTTTATGTGCTATGCCATGTTTCTTATCTCAAGACCATGGCTTTTTTTGTTTGTTTGTTTGTTTTTTGTTTTTGTTTTTGTGGTGTTTATCGTTAGTGTTGGAGTCCTCACTGGATATTTGACACTTATTTTTGTACTGGTGGAGTGTTTCATCTTCTTTTTCTCCTTCATCTCTCAAATCGATGATGAAAGCCTCTAGAAGGATTCTGCCCACTTTCGGAGTATTAGACTTTTACCCCAGTTTATTACTTTTCTCTTATTCAAACAAAACCAACCAAATTGAACTAGCTAGTCCTGCTTCCCAATTAGAGGGGGAAATAAGGAAGGCACCAAGACCAAACAGGTGCAAGACTACTATGTAGTAGGATAGGTACATAGGGGACCACATATTCTAGCAGCCCTGGGGGTGAGGGAAGAGGATATGGGAGAGAGGACAAAAACGGAGGTGTAGGGAGGACAATTTGGTGATGGGAATCCCCCCTGATTTTATGTAAATATTTACCTAAAATATTATTGTCAACAATATGTAAGCCACTATGATCAAAATAAAAATTATATTAAAAAATTGTAAACCTAGTTGACTAGTTGATGAAGGTGCTGAATATACTAAATATATTCTAAATATACTTAGAAGTTGTACTCACTTCTTTGATAACAAATGATCAAAAACTTTCAGGTAATGATTTTAAGTGGTCTCAAGAATAAAATAAGAAGCCTAGATTTTTTTTCTTTTCGGTTTTTGGGTCACATCTGGCACCACTCAGTGGTTACTCCTGGCTCTATGCTCAGAATTCGCTCTTGGCAGGCTCAGGGGACCATATGGAGTGCCGGGATTCGAACCACCGACCTTCTCCATGCAAGGCAAACACCTTACCTCCATGCTATCTCTCCGGCCCCAGAAGCTTAGAATTTGATAGCAATAAAACTTATGAGTTCTTTTTCAATTTACCTTGAAGTTCTTTATCCTCTCTAGCTGAGTACAGAACAGGAGGACAAAAGAACAGGACAAAAGAATGGTGTACATCTAATAGGACAAAAGAATAAAATGAAATCCCATGTTGTTTAGATTTGAATTTAGATTCTTCACTAGAAGTTTCCTACTCATTAGCAGATTCACAAATAATGCATAATACAGGGAGGGAAGATCAAAATGGAAAAAAAAAAGATGGAAAAAGTAGTACAAAGTATTTTTTCAGCTATTTTCTACTGTTCGATGCCCTTGGTAACCTGTTTTCTGGATGAACAAAAATGAAAAGGTTAAGTAACTTATTATTTTACATCTATTACTAGGAGAAACAAAAACAAGAACTGCTTGGGGGTATTTTCTTTCTTAGAACATCCCAACAGCAATTCAGTGTAGGATTTATTATAAAGCATAGTTAAGCAACATAAACAAAATATTTCTCAAGGCTTAAAATTTAATCCAATTGGCTTTAATCAAGCTTAAAAGAGTCAATAACTGACTGGTGGAGAATTTAGCTCCAGATTGGAAATAAAAAAGAAATTGAAAATTATAAATACTGAAATGAATGGAGAGATCATAATAATAATCAAACATGGCAGATTTTATAGTGTTTGAGGCAAAATCTACCATCATGGCTCAAACTTGTCTTTTTCTATATTATGGTTGTACGATTAGGGAGGGTTTTGTCAAATATTATTTGTTTGGACTCCACACCTGGCTCTGCTCAGGAATTATGCCTGGCTCTACTCTCAGGGACCATTCCTGCTGAGGCTCAGGAGACCATATGGGATGCCAGGGATAGAATCTGGGTCAGAACTGTGCAAGACAAAAACCCTGCATGCTGCATTATTGCTCTGATCCCTCTAGGTTTTTATATTAAGCCAACTGTTCCGAGAGAAGCTTTTTTTTTTTTCTCAGCTATACTTACATGTAGCACAGTGAGTCTCTCCTAGCATTACACATTTAAAACTGTGCTGAGTCTTCTTAATAAAAACATAAATATTTACAAATTAAAAAATAAAACAAAACTGTTCTTCAACTTTTGCCACCTGGGGACCTGGGAGAAATAGAAATATTTCACAGAGTATCTGGCAACTACTACAGAAGCAGAATCCACCCCTAATTGTATTTTATTTACTAAATTTAATGCCATAGAATTTAACTTTGTAGCTAGTGTGACACCTTTGCTGCTTAGCCACCACATTATGGAAGGATTGGGGAATTTTGATGACCACAGATTGAAGAACAGTGATCTAAGGGACTCAAGGTTTTGCATCATTAAAGAGAGCTGACATTTATTGCTGGGTTTGAGCTTTTTATCAGTCCTTGGGACTCCTTTTAATACTCACACTGCTCCTGTAGGTCGAATATCATTACTTTTTTTTTCAGCTGTAATAGTTAAGTAAGCTGATCACTAGCCCCGAACCTCACTGCTCTTAAATCATGAAGCCGAAGTCTGACTTCACTAAGACAGAGATTAAGGCCTTTCCTCTTTAGCCACTGATATTTTTCCTTCTAAAAACAGACACAATGGCTGATTATTTTCTGAGCCACTGAATTATTTTATCATTAAATCTAAGCAATTCCAGATCTACTAAGTATTTTTTTCTTTAGGGTGAGGGTTGTACTTCTAATAACTGTTCAGAGTCCAAGGGACCATTTCTAGTGATTTTCTCACCAACAGGTTAATGATTTGAGATGCCATGCTGCATGGGCCCTACATTGTTAGGAATCATCAGGCCAACTAGAAGTGCACCTATTTGGTTAGACACAAGCAAATTATGTGCCCTTTAACCTCTGTTCTATTTCCATGGTCTTCTTAAAAATGTTATTAGGAGAGGGACCAGAGAGATAGCACAGTGGTAGATCGTTTGCCTTGTATGTGGCTGACCCAGGATGTGCAGTGGTTTGAATCCTATATGGTCCCCCAAGCCAACCAGGATCAATTTCTGAGCACAAAATCAGGAATAACCCCTTGACACCTTCAGGTGTGATCCAAAAACAAAACAAAAAATAAATTTTATCAGGGGACATTTTAGAGATAACATTTTAGCATCATACTCAGCATAACTACTTATTGCCAATTGTAATATTATAGGAAGCAATGAACTCATCAAATCTTACTTCACTAAACCACTTTTGTCAAGTGGGTTGATAGGATGTACATTGTGCATGTATATGCTTAAAATGGGCTTGTGTTTAGCTCTGTTGAATGGAGCAGAACATTTGTTCCATTTAATAGTTGTCCTATTATCGTACCCATATCCCAATGATAAAATTTAGCATTAAAAGAAAACATGTCTTTAAAACTGAAGGCATGAATAGTCCAAGATTTATGATTTTCTCAGTGCAAAAGTGATAAAGTAAAATGACAAAACTCTATTAGCAATTAGAGTAGTGCTTGCATTTGTTTATTGTCTAAATTAGTCTGTATGTGGCTCAAGAAGACTTATATAATCAAATAATAAAACAAATAGTATGATTTGTGCAAATTGCTATTTATTTGAAATATAAACAAGGGAAGATCTATATTCTATAGCAAAAGAATCAAGATCCCACTTAATAAATACTAGAATATTTTATTTTACAATATAAGATAACACATTTTCAAAACATTCAGTGTTTGAGGTAATACTCTGCAATTATTTACTTAAGTAACTAACTCTAGACTAATCTGATGTTTTGTGTTGAATGGACATATATTCCTAGAGAAGAAACTCATATTCTTGCCAATTCTCTGAATTCAGGTTTTTAGCATCAAAATCTCAGATACTGTTGAGTTTCTTGTGGCAGGCAAGGTGAGGAGCATATATGTAAATTTATGCTTCATTTCCTTTATGATATGATGGTCTAATTTAGTGTTTGTTAACCTGATTGCACATCATTTTTAATAAATGCTAAATTGTGAATCTTTTATTAAATTTACAAAAATTATTTAAGATATTTTTAATTATTATATTTATATAGCATGGTTACAATAGTGTTATAATTTAAGGTGTTAATGTAAGAAGTTACTACTCTGCTCTATTTTAAGTGCTTAAGGTTTTGTGCTGCTTTCATACTCTTCAATCTTATCACTTCATTTTATAATCCAAAACCCAGGGTTTATCATCATTAAATAATATATATTCCTTTGTTTTCTACCAATTTATCACAGATGAAGTAATTTATCATATATTTACTACCCTTTGAATTTATTTCACTTAACATGATACCCTTCAGTTTGATCCAAATTGCAGCAAACTGCATGATTTCACCTTTTCTGATACCTGCTTAGTATTTCACTATATATATGTCCCACAACATCTGTTTTCATCATTCATCTGTCATTGCCTTTGAAATTGATCTATACCCTGACAATCCAATTAACATTGTAGTGATAATGTGTGTGTGTGTGTGTGTGTGTGTGTGTGTGCGTGTATATTCAAATTAGTGTTTATTATGTTTTGGGGCTAGATGCCAAAAAATTGTCACTGAGTTCTATGAGAGTTCTATTCTTACTTTTCTTTTTTCTTGATTTTTGAGGCCACACCCAGGAGTACTCTGGGCTCATTTCTAAATATGTGCACAGGGATTCCATCCTAGCATTTCTCCAGGGATCCTATTCAGTATTGGGGATCAAAATGGGATTGGTCACGTGCAAGCCAAATACCTTAACCCCTAAACTATTTTTTTTGCCTTTAATATTAATTTTGTGAGAAGGTGTCTCCACATTTTCCAGAAAGGCTGAATCAGATGATCTTCCCATAACAGTGAATTAGAAGTCCTTTTGCAGTTCATCTTTTATAACACTGATTGCTTCCCATCTCTTTTTCATCTAAGTCCGTTTTTACTGGTGTGAAATGATCTGTCATTATTGCTTGGATTTTTATTACATTGATAATATGTAGTGATGAACTCCTTTTTTTTAGAGCCCTTTAAGAAAGTGTCTGTTTATCTACACAGGTAGCTTTAATTCAATATTGAAACAAAAAAAAATATTATATGTAACAAAAACGCCATCCTCCTCTCATGGCGCCTGAATGACTCCAGCCAGACAGGCATTTTTCTGCGAAAGGATTTAATAGGACAAAACAGGTCGGAAGGAGGCCAAGGTCTTATAGCAAATCCATTCGGAAAAAGCAGCAATCATCAACACAACTGCCAGTATCAACCTCTAGGACACCATCCAACCAACCTAGTATTCCAACTTGGGTTCTTATGTCCCCAGGGCAATTTGACACTGGAGTCTTTAATTGAGAGGATTCTTTGCTCTTAAGGTGACAGAACCCTTTTTGGAATCAATTCCCCCGAAATAAAATCTGGCTGTAGATAATCTTGTTTTTCTTCTCTGAGCTTATGTCCATATTTTTCTAACAAGATTTGCACACCGTTGTATTTCCAAATAATGGTTTTTATGTTTAGTTTCAGTGATCAGTGACTTTCTCTAACAGATAGATCTTTGTGCTTGTTTGTTTTGTGTATTAGAAAACCCATTTAGTGTGCATAAGAATTTTTCAAATATACAGGTAATAAACATTGCAATTGTTCTATGCCTATTTCTAATAAATTTGCTTTGTTTTGTTTGTGAGCCACACTTGACTGTGTACAGGGCTTACTTTTAGCTCTGTGCTCAATGATTACTCCTGTCACAGCTCCACATGTAGTGCAAGGAATCTGACCTAGAATAGCTTCTAGCTGCATGGAAGGCAAGCACTTGCCTGTTGATTATCTCTCTGTTCCTACTCCTAGTATTTAATGTCATTCACATTATCTCCATTTATAATCTTCTTTCTTTTTTTATTTTATAAAATTCTTATTTAAGCACCATAATTACAAGCATGATTGTAGTTGGGGGATGTTCTGTTTATATTCTTCTTTCCAATGTAATTTTTCTTTTCTTATTTTACCTTTATACCATTGTTACAAGGTTGTTCATAATATAGTTGAGGTCTCTTTATCAGTTACAAAGTTGTTCAGGAACTATTTTCAGTTGTACAATATACAACACCACTCCCCAGAGCACATTTCTCATAACCAATGTCCCTCTGGAGCTTTCCTTCCTTCCTTCCTTCCTTCCTTCCTTCCTTCCTTCCTTCCTTCCTTCCTTCCTTCCTTCCTTCCTTCCTTCCTTCCTTCCTTCCTTCCTTCCTTCCCTCCTTCCTTCCTCCCTCCCTCCCTCCCTCCCTCCCTCCCTTCCTTCCTTCCTTCCTTCCTTCCTTCCTTCCTTCCTTCCTTCCTTCCTTCCTTCCTTCCTTCCTTCCTTCCTTCCTTCCTTCCTTCCTCCCTCCCTCCCTCCCTTCCTATCCTTCCTTCCTTCCTTCCTTCTCTCCTTCCCTCCTTTCCTTCCTCCCTCCTTTCCTTCCTTCCTTCCCTCCTTTCCTTCCTCCCTCCTTTCCTTCCTTCCTTCCCTCCTTTCCTTTCTCCCTCCTTTCCTTCCTTCCTTCCCTCCTTTCCTTCCTCCCTCCCTCCTTTCCTTTCTTCCTTCCTCCTTCCTCCCTTCCTTCCTTCCTTCCTTCCTTCCTTCCTTCCTTCCTTCCTTCCTTCCTTCCTTCCTTCCTTCCTTCATCTTTCTTCTTTTCCTTTTAGAAACTGTGGTTTGCACTACTGTTAATGATGGGGTATCATGCATATCACTTTATCTACCTCAGATACTATTTGTGCCAAAGTTTCTACTTTGAACTGATCGTAGACTGCCATCTCTATTGTCTCTAGATATTAATACATAATATCATTTTGATATATCCCCAAAATAAATAAGATTATTTTGTCTATTCCTCTACTTCTGACTCATTTTGCTCACATAACATTCCATATCTATCATATATAGCAAATTTCATGACTTAATTTTTCCTAACAGCTGCAGTATTCCATTTTGTACATGTACCACTGTTTCTTTACCCACTCATCTTTTCGAGCACTTGGGTTATTTTCAGATACTGGCTATTATAAATAATGCTACAATGAACATAGGAATGCAGAAGGGTTTTATGAATTGTGTTTTTGGTTTCCAAGGGTATATTCCTAGGAATGAAAGAAACATTGCTGGCCAATCAAATGGAAGCAAAGATAAACATACAGAATACATTAAATTGAGAAGCTTCTGCATCTCATAGGAAATGGTGACTAGGATACAGAGACTCCTCACAGAATGGAAGAAACTATTCACACAATACCCATTTGATAAGGGGTTAATATCTAAGATATTCAAGGCACTGGTAGAATTTAGCAAGAAAAAAAAAACACATCTAATCCCATTCAAAAGTGGAGAGAAGAAATAGATATTTCCTCAAAAAAGAAATACAGATGTCCTAAAGTCACATAAAAAATACTCAACATATGTCATCAGGGAGATGGAAATCAAAACAACAATGTGATACTATCTCACACTACAAAAACTGTCCTACATCACAAGAACAAGAACAACCAGTGCTGGCATGAATGAGGAGAGAAAAAGAAGAATCTCAATCACTGCTGGTTGGAATGCTGACTAGTTCAGCCTTTTTGGAAAACAGTATGGATATTCCTCAAAAAACTAGAAAGTGAGTTTCCACATAATCCAGCAATTCTTTCAAATATATTTATCTTGCCCGAGCTACAATTTGCTGACAGTAACATGACAATATAATCATTTGCATCTTTACTTTTCTCCTCAGTGCCAGCCATAACATCTCCCAAGCTATATCCAACTTAGATTTTAATTAACATAATATTGATATATTCCCCTTTGATTATTAAATTTTTCTTATACTACTGATTCTTTTAGAATTTATGAAGACATAAAATATTTCTCTATACTAAACTAAATTGCTTAATTTTTATCAATCTGAAAACAATTTAATGTCATAGTCACAGACACACACAAAACATCTCTAATATAGTATTCTTGAATATGTGAGATATGCTTTCATATTATTTGACCCAAATATGTTTTTGATAACTGTTTACTTTTAATCTTTGTGTATTGTGCCAAGATTTTTGAAACACAGAGACAGTTGTTACTGCAGTAGGCAAAGTTAGCTAAAATGCATAATAGTAATTGAAGCACTGAAATCAAACTCTGGAGTCCAAACCTGGCTTATATTTTATGGATATATTATCTTGGAAATATTTACAAATACCTGTCTTGGGTTGTACTGTTTCCCTAAAACTCACATATTAAAGCCATAATTCCTAATGTGTTTTTTATTTTATTTTTTAATTTTGTGTTTTGGGTCACATCCAGCTGTGTTTAGAAGACCATATAGTGTGCTAAGGATCAAGCCTGAGTAGGCTACAATCAAAGCAAGTGCTTTAGCTCCTTACTTGCTGTACAAGGTTAAAAGAAGTCATAAAATGGCATACTAATAATATTCTGTCCTTATAAGATAAGAAATATGTAAGACAATATCAATGCTGTCAATCTCACTTGGTAGATACTGAGTGAAAGAGAAGCTAAATATTTACAGAAGAAGAAAGACCTTATCAATAAACTATTCTACAGACACAATTATCATGAACTATAACATCCAGAAATGTGGTTGTTGTTTAAGCCACGTATTCTGTGATATGTTCTCATAGCAGCCACAGAAGACTAATTAACACACTTGAAAACAAAATAGCGCAGTTTCCTTTTGAGGTACTGGAATATAGGACTTCAACATGTGGATGCCTTGAGGTATAATTTATCACACATTTTAAGTACAGGTTTTTGAAAAGGCTCGAAATTAACTAGTGCTCATTCTTGAGCCATTTGCAGAAAATACATAACCCCAAAAAAGCCTGCTCTGGGTAAGATCTATTCATCATATAGGCCCTGTTTATATAACAGCTTCATAGCCTTAGTTGAGGCTATCCTACAAGTCATACTAGCACAAATGCCAGGAATGAGAGTGAAATCCTAATAAACTGTTGCTGATTTTAGGTCCTAGCAATCCAAGTCATCTGGATATCTTGAATCTTCCCAGCTGGTGGCATGCATTTTGCAAAGCCAAGGCAAGCTATACCACTATCCAGTTTTTTTTTTTTTTCATAGGACCCATGAGCACAACAATGAGCTGTTTTATGTCACTAAGTATGGTATATTCTGTTGCACAGCAAAGGATTACTGCAATAACATCTATGGGAGACATCAAGCATGTTCATTGATCAATTTCCCTATATACTTATCTCTGTACCTTTACATTATTCCTCCGGTCTTGCTTTCTTGCATCATCTCCTTGGAGGCAACTATCAATGCAAAGTGACTCATTTTCATTCATTTTACCTTTGCTTCTCTGTCTGACAATGTAGTCCTCCTTTTCATTTATCTTAATTACCCATGTTTCTCTTTCAGGGAAACCATAAACATTTAACACTCTTTAATTGCTTAGCTTTATTACTCAGCTTTTGTCTCCTCTGTGATAATATGATACATATAGTAATTTAAGAACAGGGAATTCTTGTTTTTTTCTGCCCTACTTAGGATATACCCTATGTGCTCAACATAGAAGACTGTGAAATACCTGTTAAACAAGTGTCTATGAGTGTATATTATTCTGTTTTCATGAAAATGAAATTACAGATGGCTAGGTAAATGACTTAGTGGGAGAGCATGCGCCTTGATTGTAACACTCCTGAGCACCACTAAAATAAAAGAAGAGTAAGGGGAAAGGAGAGGATGGAAGAAGGAAGGAGACAAATGAGAAGAAGAGAAGAAAGGAGATGAGAGGAAATGAGGGCAGGGAAGGAGAGGGGTAAAGAGAGAAGAGAGGAGAGAAAAGAGGTTAAGGGAGGAGAGGAGAGGAAAATAATTAAAAGAGAGGACAGGCATCACTGAAAAAAGTTCTACTATTTAGAAATATGCTTCGTTAAACATAAGCAATGCTTTCTTTATCAGGTACTTTCTCCAACTAACTCGTTTTAAAAACAAGTGGTGAAGGGCAACCAAAGAAACTTAAGTTCCCTAGAAAAAATATTGCAGCATTTACAAATTATTTGCTTCTTGGTATATTTTTTTGCAGGGATTTGGCAATTTAAGGTATAAGCAAAATTGATGAAACTATTGGGCTAAAAATTTAGCCCATTATTTTTTGCACTTGATTGGGTAGGTTTTATATTTTACTGATCTGTACTTTTGCATTCTGAAAAACTAAGAATTTAAATACATTTGTGAGTAGGTCTCTTAGAAAAAAGAGAGGTCAAACTGTGATGAGAATTCTAACTTAAAGAACTCAATGCCAATATTCAGATTTATTAAGAAATAGATCATTAAATCATCAAAAGAAGGAAGTGATAAGGCCTTCAGAGGTACACAAGAGTTACTTCATTTTGAAAGAGAACTTTCCTCCTCTACCAATTGTTTTATCATTGTTTCAATCTATTTCAGTTTTCATGTTATCTCAACCTATGATCTGCATGCCTATGCCAGTGCCAAAATGTCTGTGTAGGCTGTCACAAGTAGGAAGTGTGGATGGATATATGGATTAAGAATAAAACAAAATAAGAAAAATGTGACTAACATGGCAAAGTAGGTTAAGAATATGGCGTTTTACTTTAAATATAGAGTACATCAAACTGGAAAAAATAGAAGCTTCATTGCTTTCGAAGTTTGCTGATCTCATACTTGCAATACTGAATGGTGAAGGTTCTGTGACTGGCGACATAATTATCATTAGAAATCACAAATGATTTTAGACTACCATAGAGAAATTTGGTCCATAGAAAGTTACAGAGAAAAATGAGGGGTCAGGAAGCTGCTCAATGTCTTGCCATTACTATAGTGTTGTAAGAAGTATAATATAGTATAATATGTAATTGGACCTTTGATGTGAAAAATCTAATAGAAAATGAAAGTGAAAAAATAGTGATTACTCAGAATTTTTAATCTATGGCAAAGTAGATATATATCTTAAGTCATTTCCTCATTTGTCAATGCATGAGAAAATAAAAAAATGTCAAAGAAAAACACAAATCAATAAAAGGAAAACATTAGAACAAGAACTACTTAAATTTTAAGACCCATATATGCAGATAAAATCAGCTTAGTGCATATCAAATAACTTACTAAACTTTAAAATTCTATATATAGAAACTATAGTAGTTATATAAGTTAAAGGAGAAAACAATAAAATTAATTTGAAAAAAAATCCATGTGATGTGACATTTCCTTAGAATACCAGATATTAAAAAGATGGTGGAATAATGATAAATGGTAATTTTTAAAAAGTGGGGGTAAAGGATGATGGGCATCTTTGTTATATTGGGGAGAGAACCAAGTTATAAAAATTTCTGTATCATTAAGTGGATAATCTTTAAGTGAAGCACTTTCATTGATCTACATGTGGATCTTATGTAAATTTAATTTGCTACTACAGTCTGATAGAAGTATATGTTTTATTTTTCTGATTTTGTTTGTTTGCTTTAATTTTAGAGATTGATAATAATTGGCTGTTTCTGATTTCATTAGTTTTTATATATTTTAGAGGTTTTCTCACTGTTATTGATTGATGCACATCAACAAATTATGAAATATTTGACTTAAAATTAAAATCATCATATCAAAGCAAAAGTTCTGAGGCATTATGAAGTATAGGGCATAGTAAACTAAAAAATAATTCACACTTGGACCAGAGCCATAGTATAGTGAGTAGGGTGTGTGCCTTGCACACAGCTGACCTGATTTTTACCAGAGTCTGCCAGGCGTGATTTCTGAGTGCAGATCCAGTAACCCTGAGCAGGTCCAGGTGTAACCCAAAAACAAAACAAAAAAATTGACATCACCCCTTTTAAGAGTATGTGTATGTGTGTGTTTTCACTGTTAAATCATCTCTAGCGATGACTGACATGTACAAATCCTTCAAAAGACTTAAGTGGCTTTATTGTTTGCTTAAGAACTTGAGAAAAGTAAGCTATGCTAATGTCCAAAGTATTTTTTCTTATTCCCTATATATCTTGGCTCATAATAAAATTATCTGAAGAAAAAATATCCCTTAAATATATTTGTATTTATTGTTAATGAAAACAGAAATATATTTGTGTTTGTAGAACTTTTACAAGATTCTTAAGAATTGATACATTGAAAAATTCAGGATAAAATAGAACCATTTTTCTTCTGTAAAAATTTTCATTTTATTTATTTAACATATAAAATATTAATCAATTGCTAATTACTATTAATAATTAATTAATTTACTTAATTATTGGCTAAATATTAAGGAATCACCTTGAGATATACAGCTACAAAAGTTTTCATGATTGAATTTCAGTCATAAAATGTACTTCACTGGTACACATTTCCAACTAACAAAGTCCAATTTTCTTTCTCTTTCTCCCTTGCCCTCACTCCTGCTTGCCTCTGTGGCAGACATTTTTCTTCTCTCTCTCTCTCCCTCTCTCTCTCTCTCTCTCTCTCTCTCATTCCCTCTCTACTTCCCTTTTGCTCCCTCCCTCACTCCTTCCTCCTCTCTCTCCTCTACCTAGCTCCCTAATTCCCTCTTTCCCTCTCTCTTTCTCTCTTCAAATTTATTCTTTTAGACACTGTGGTCTGCAATACTGTTACTAAATAAGTATCATGTGGATACTCCTTTTAGCACTCAGTTCATTTCCAAGGTGATCATTTCCAACAATCATTGGGGACTTTTTTTTTTTTTTTAAGAAATCAAGATAAATACAAGGGAATTTTGTTAAGTTGGAGTGGCTTGAGCAAAGTTAATGAAAAGTTGCTGATACTTGAAATTTATAACTATCTCTGACAAACAGGTTAAGTGAATATTTAGATATTTTATTGCAATATAAAGAGAGACCACTTATCAAATATAAAAGTGAACTAGGTATTCATCTCAAGTATACAGGGATCAAGCCCAAGTCCAAACAAGCATTATACCTACTTTACTAAATTTCCAGCCATAAATTTCCAGAGTTTTATATCCTGCTATGGATCTTAGAATCCTTTTATGGTGCCACAGTTTTTAAATTTGCATGTCTCCAAACCCCCAATATTTTCATATATATATTTTAAAGTCAAATTTGTCTCTGAAAGTCTCTGCTTCTCTAGGACAATCTCAAATGAAGAGCTGTGTGTTTGGGTTAATCAAAAGGGATGAACTGTAGAGTCTCTGAAATTGATATCCTAATTAGCATCTGTAAGTGGTTACATGACTTCAGACATGTAAAATGTAGAACACTTCTTCCAATTATTATTTTGTGAGTCATCCTTTCAAGAAGACTGGTAGAATGTGTGCCTAATAATCCAGTGATAAATACAAAAGAGTTGTTCTATTTAGGACACATAAACACAGACAGTGTTATAGGAAAAAACCAGGGTTTGGAATGTGTTGGTATTGCAATTTGAATTTATTTCTAAAACTCATTTTGTCTATAAAATGGAAATACTATGTACTTCCTTAGGCTACTATTATAATTTCAACAGTTATTAAGAAACACCACTTTGGATAAAGCAAAATATAGTAAACTTACCTGCAAATAGTAATAACTATTTCTAATTTTATTTTGGGAAACATTTTCATCTATGTCATTGTGTATATAAATCTTTAATCTTCATAGACATACCTATTACCTTTGTCTATATGACAAAAGATTTTGAAGAAAAAATACCGTGGATATTCAGAGGATTGTCATGGCACTGATAAATGGGCCTTTTGTCCAATATAGATTTTGTCGGTCACTTCAATACTCATTATCGAAGCACCTCTGTTCTAATCTTTCTTTTACATTTTACTCCTACAACAAAGGAAATCAGAGCACCAAAGTTCAATGCAGTGCAGCACAATAAATGATATAACTAAACTGAAACAAAGTGTAAGAACTGAGGTAATGGTTTAAAATTGCTGCTTTGCTTTGCTAAGTTAATGTGCTGATTGTGGGAAGTATGTTATCATTCATACCACATATGCTACAGCATCAAAGCAGCAGCATCAGGTGAAATGGAATTTTTTACTCATAAAGTTCATTGGGGTAAACAAACCTGTAACAGTATTCTACAGGTTTGGTCTGCTTACAACTAGAGAGATTCAGCAGAAGGTAAAATAGAAGTCAAAAAATCTTTATATATGTCTCCAATAATTAATGATCTGGGGAATGCCCTTTTTTAAAGAGGAGAAATTTATTAAAACAGTACACAAATTATCAAAGTACACACTGGTTAATTGTTACTTGGGTAATAAGACTATTTGCTATCATGACCAATGTTTTATTGACAAAAGACAGAAACTACAAAATCTGGTATTAATAGTAAAAATAAAGTGACTATACAGCTACACACACCTACTACCACCACTGTTATTGATGATTCTGCTATTAATAAATAATTTAATTCATGAATCAAACAATCATTAAATTCCATCATAGATTCCATACAGGAATCTAGTTTTCTAGGAGGCACTGGAGGCAAAGTAAGTCCATTGCATCTGTATGTATAAATGAATCTAGCAGACAATTTTGAACCAATATTTGGTACTAAAGGCATATTCAGAAGATAGCTATGGGGAGCAGGTGACATTTCATATAGAAGTGATTTAATGTGAATAGTTGTTTTAGAAATGTAATGCAGGATGAGATGAGGTATTAAGAATACTAAGACAGAGGGGAAGGAAATGGCTAGTGGAAGAAAAACAAGAAGTCCAACTTATCTGCCACACAAGGCACTTAGAGTGGGACAAATTAGTCAAGGCCAGAAGAACATGATAGAAGTGGGTTACAATAGAAAGTTGGATGTCAGCTTGAGGAACTGCAACTTTCCTCTGCAGTTTAGTTAGCAAAATGCCATCTGCTTCTAAATGATATGACATATGATCAAAGAAAGATACAGTGCAAGATTAACCCAACCATATTGCAGTTGCCTCAGGCCATTTTTTTCTTGGAGAAAGACAGGACCAATATGTATAAATAAAGAAATCACAAATGCATTCATACGCTATCCTTTAGGCACTGTACAAAATGGATTCAAATAGAAAAATAAAGATAGAAGCAGGTGAAAAGTTGGAAGTTTGACCCTAGATTTATCTGAAGTTTTAGTCGTGTTTGCACACATGTGTGTCAGAACAGTTGCAGTAAAATTACCTAACTCCATCTATATTCATTCACAAAAATACTGGTGTGTGAAATGAGACAAGGTTGCACAATGGCATTCTATCTTCAGAGAAGAGAATCATACAAATTGGCTTATTCTGTGTTCAAGTTTATACTCAGAGCTTCACTTTAATGTCCTGAGAACATGAATGGCCAGACCAACTAAAAAAATGCATGAAAGCAACACTACAGGAGGAAAGGTGAAATAAAATAAATCAGGAATTACACTTTCTTTTAGTTACTGAGTTCCAGTTAATTTAGAAATAAAGGTAGCCTTGAAATTACAGAAATCTTTGACAACGTTCATTCTTTAAGAATTAACAGTGAGGAGTCAAAGTAATAACACAGCAAGTAGAGCTTTTGCCTTGCATGTGGTCGACCGGGTTTGATTGTTGGCATCACATATGATCCCCTGAGCCTGCCAGGAGTGATTTCTGAACACAGAGCCAGTAGTCTTGTGCTCCACTGAATGTGGCCTCAAAATCAAATAATAATAATAATAATAAGTAATGAATTAACAATGAGTTTTAGAGATTGTACAGTGGATAAGGAAGGCTCTTGCTTGCATTAGACATTCTTGTTTGATTCCTGATGCTGCATACAGTCCTGCAAGCATTCTTCGAGTCATTTCTGAGCACAGATCCTGACATCAGACCTGAGAACCACTGCATGTGCCTCCCTTTCAAAACAGAACAGCTTGACTTAAAGCATCTTTCAACGTTATGTAGATACTCCTTTTTTTTCTCTTTTGATCAATATGCCACACAGGTATTGAATTGTTCCTCCACTTTGCTTGTTTGCTTGCACACCTTTTTGAAAGGCAATCGAAGTGTGATGAGGGCTTCTAGTCATCCTGAACTGAATCATCAGCTAATTAAATTACTTTTATCTCGGGTATATTGCTTAGTCCAATTAAGTTACTAAGCCAATCACATCAGATTAAATCAATCATATTGTTACATAATTCTTTTTAATAAACAGAGTTATAATTATATGGAAGCAGTTTTGAGGATACCATATGCTACAAAGTAGGGAACCTAATTTGTTTCTCTGATTGGGAGAGACAAACTCACTCATGTGTAGTAACTTTTATCATCCAAAATTTTAATTCTTATTGCATTATAAAGTTTAAAGGCTCTTGCTTGCTTTATAGATTATGGCAGGAATTAGTTCATAACGGGGCTTAAGAGGGAAAGGGAGGCTATGTATCTGAAATGATGTGCATGATGCCAAATTGCAAATTCTGCTCAGGGCAGTGTTCGAAATAAGCTTTGATTCCTATAACTTTGAACTGTCTATGTATTAAGAGTCACAGTGAGTGACGACTGAACGGGGAAATACACCTTGAAATTGGTGCTGCAAGTAAAGAACAATGTTATGAGCATTTTCTGGATTCCTGTCTCCCCTTCAATATTTTCCTTGCATGTTATAGGCACAGTAACAATTCTTGGTGAGTTGACTTGTCTAAAAGTATAAAAGAACAGAAATATGCTTAAAAACTTTGAAAAAGAGGGGCCTAACTGATCGCACAATGGCTAGGATATTTGTCTTTCATGGGGTTGAATCTGCCAGGAGTGATTCCTGAGTACAAATCCAGGAATAACCCCTGAGCCCCACCAGGTATGCTCCTACTACCACCCCCCCCAAAAAAAAGCCCCAAAAAACAAACAGCCCCCATATACCCCCACAGAAATGCTGTCATTGGGGCTGGAACAATAGCACAGCCTGGGTTTCATTTCTGGCATCCCATACAGTAGGCTTGTTCCTTGAGCCTGATGGACAATTTCTGAGCATAGAGCTAGAAGTTACCACTGGGTGGGGCCAGGTGGGGTCCCAAAACAAAAAGCAAAAAAACAATTTGAAAAAGAGAATAAAAACACCTTTACTTGACAACTTGGCTTGAATCATGATGGATGCTATTTCTGCTTTGATGTGAACAGGAATCAGTGAAGTTTGCAAGGGAAATTAGTGCACAAGATATTCTGGGGGAGGGGAATGTATCTGGCCAATACAGTGTTGGCAGAGCTATGAAAACCATTGGTCCAAGAAACGGTGACAGCTTTGCACATACCATGTTCACTCAGCTGTTCATGCAGGGCTGAGCACTGGGCAGTTGAAATCTGAAGAGGAATGCAAGGTCAAAATCCCTACGAAGTATCTTTGGTTAGCTTTTTTCTCTTATTTGAAGTAAAATCATTAGGTGTTCATGAAATGTGTAAGGTTTCTAAAATGTGTTGTGAATCAATTATTTTGTGCATGTGAATCGTTTGTAATACATATCCTTCATGTGAACTTTTATCCTTTATTTACTTTATCCTTTATCTATAAATCGGTCTTATCTATACACTGTACTCACTGTATTGTGTTCTTTCCTCTCCCGTTATCTCACCACAATTTATTTTAATTCAAATATTTCATTGTAAAATTTTACTTTCTTAACTATGGTCGCATTAGTAGTTTGTTTTATTTTTCCCACATGTTTTATCCTCATTTGTGACGCATATTAACTATGGATGGAACCAAATTTTCTAGATTGTTTTCATGAGTAATTGCCCCTTCTTCAAGGTATTAATGAGGATTCTAAAAAACATCAGGATTCTATACCCTGCTTTTTAATTTTCAGATTTTTCACTCACAGGTTCTAAAATTGTATAACCACATTCTCATGATTTCTGGCTTCCTGGACAAGATACACAGATAATCTGATTCTCACATGTTATTTAACTGACTTTTCCAGCAGACGTAGTACCACTCATAAGTTACTAAAAATTCTAAAATGAGATAACCTAGATGCTAATGTTCTGATGTAGTTATACAAAAACTAAATTAAGAAACAAAAGTAGCAAAAAAAATAAAGGAGAACAACATATTGTATTATGTACTTCCTATAGTTGTTACATCTAATTCTATTGTAGATTGCTGCTAGAAATTACTATAACCAAGTTACATCAAGTACATTTGCTTCCTTCTCTTTCCTGCCCTTATATAATTAGCCAGAAGCAGAACAACCAGAAGTAGAAGATCACAAAGCAGAGAAAGCCCATCCCATGTCAGGCAATTCAGGTAGGAAAGAATAGGACAATAGTAAAAAGCTGATATGTTTCATAAGTCACAGGTAATAAGCCATACTGATAAATCAAGTCTCCAACTTATATCTAAATCCACTATGTCTCTATTCTTTTATTTTGCAGCATTATTAACTTAAATAGTTATTTATGGCTCATATTTCCAAAAATGTGTGAGCATTTATTTAGAAATAAATTATCTAAATGTATCTGAGGGCTATGTAGTGTCAAAATAATTCTTTCAATTGTGATAAAGATTATTAATTTGCATTGATTAAAGGTATTTTTCTAAAACAAAAATGTGATATAGCACCTAATCTGTGATATATATTAATTATATAATTCATTTACATACATAATTCATGTATATATCACAGGTTGGATAATCTATCACATATAAAATAGATTATATATAGTTCATATATATTTATCACAAACTGCCTTTAAAGGCATGGTCTTCTGGGTAGGATTCATGTCTTGTTTAAATATACTAATATCTATTAGTTTGTAAAAGAATAAACAAAATGTGCATATACGTATTATGTAATATTATATAGAAAGCATTAAAAAAGTCCTGATACTTCTACATGAAGTGTGAGAGGATTTTGCTAAGGAGGGAAATTAGTCAGAAATAACTACATATTATTTATATTAACAATAATTGTAATTAAGGCAAGAACTAAGTCGCTATTTGTAAGGAATTCAAATCTATGGAAAAGTGAATTGTCTGGGTCTGGAAGGTGGCAGGAGATATTAATTTATATATGAACATGGTGTTTCTATCAAAGTTATGGAAAATCATAAAAATATAGATAACAGTGGTGGCTGCATAACACAGTAAGTATATTAAAACATTAAAATTGCAGAATTTGAAAAAAATTAGATGTAAATTGTAACAATAATAAATGTTATAACAATAAAATGTTATAAAAACGTATGACACGGTTATTTTCTTTTTAGCATTTCTTTAAATATACTACTCTATAAAATTTTTAGCATAGGAATGACTTGGCCATACTAAAAATGTTTACTCTGTATAATATATGACTTACTGGGACTATTAAAAGTACTTCTTTAAAGAAATTTTGTCTTTCTAAATAAAATAGGTGATAGGGCTTTTTTTGTGAATTGATTATTGTTTTAATAATAGATCACTTTTTGCTTTATTTTTAAAAAGGAATTGAAAAATATGGGGCCGGTGAGGTGGCGCTAGAGGTAAGGTGTCTGCTTTGCAAGCGCTAGCCAAGGAAGGACCCTGGTTCAATCTCCCGGCATCCCATATGGTCCCCTCAAGCCAGGGGCGATTTCTGAGCTTAGCCAGGAGTAAGCCCTGAGCATCAAACGAGTGTGGCCCAAAAAAACAGACAAACCAAAAAAAAGGAATTAAAATTTAGTGGAAAAGACTTTCTGGGGTCAGAATGCTAAGTAGTAATTTACTCTTGTTTTTGGTATTAGACCTGCTATTTCACATTGAAGTATCTTTTTAAAATATTATTTTATTAAAAACCACATTTTACAAAGTTACTAATACTATAGTTGTTTCTGGCAATGTTCCAGCACTAATCCTACCACCAGTATAACAATCCTTCCACGATTGTCCTGTTTCCCAACCTCCCCATACTTGACCCTGATGAATATGAATACTTAGTATTGTTTGTGATAATTAAATGGTAATGGAATTATTTTTTAAAAGAACTTCAGTAAAAATATGTATGAAGTTTGTCATATGTCACAACAGGATTATTAAGGCATTTTCTAAAGTTTTATTAAGTTATTTGTTGTTAGTTGAACATCCTGTGTTATTGGATTTATTTAGGAGCTTAGGTGGCTTCTATAACAATTTCATATTTAACTTGGTGCTTTCCTACTGGGACATTTGTATTGAAAATTTGGGAGGTGGTGAGAGGCCACCTTAAGGCATATCTTACTCCAAGAAATTGAGGGCCTGTGGAACTGGGTAAATGAGCTGACATGGCAGTGGCTGTGGGCTGTGGGTTGGGCTGCTGGGTCTACAAAAAATATGGAGGAGGTGTGGGGAATGCTATCTTCAAGACTCTAAGATGACCCCAAAGTGTTTAGCCCCCAAATAAGAATACTTGGAATTTTTGTCCATTAGGTGTCTTCGGAAAAATTGTGAAGTGGGCCACTGTAGTTTAACACAGCTGCTGAAGTTCAATTGAGATGAAAGACTTTCAGTATCTCTCCAAGGGCCTGCCTCTCTTTTGAAAGAATGAGTCAATGATGTTAGTTTTTAAGTAGACATGGTGATGGCTATAGTTAGTAGGTGTGGCCAATTTCACATTAAAGGATTTTTTTGACCTATTCTTGCCAATGCCCAAAATTACCTCAGACTAATTATTAATATGCTTCACTCTGAACTTTGAGAAAAATAAATGTTAGTGTCCATCTGATCATCTCATTACTGATGCCCTTAACTTGCTGGCGTTTCTTGAGGTTTCTTCAGAGTCAATTTTAGGGTAAACTGTATAAACATGCATCTGGTTGTCACCTTGGAAAAGCTATGGAAATTGCAAATGCTGCAAAAGTACATGCTGTCTTCTCTTACTATTCCAAAAATTAACATAGAACACTCTAAAAACTACCTACTCTTTGGTTAAAAATGTAGCTAGGTAAGCCAGGGATCCAAAGTAATTGGAAAAATTGAATGAATAATGATTTTTGTCTTGTGCTAGAAAGCAGTCCAGTGAGGGCATTTGATAAAATAGAACCAGGAGGATCAAAAGGCTTGTGCTGAACAACAAGAAGTTGCTTTCTAAGGTTGTCATTCTAATTTATATACTTATTGGTAGTGCATAACATGCCTACATACGTTATTCTCTAGCACAAATGTAAATGGAATAGAATATTTTGATAATTAATGAAGTTCTGTACACTTCCAAATGTGTTGAAGTTTCTACTTTTGTGCACTGTGTATATGAATTGCTAAGTTTTTTGACCACATTGGAACTTCTACATATGCTTTATTTAATACAGGGATTTTAATTATACCTCTTTTATTATAAAAGTAGTTGCTCATAATAAAATGATACTTACACAAGGATGGTAATTGTAAAAGAAACATGTATAAGAAACAACTTAAATGTATGAGACATATGAAAGTGCAAATAAAAGAGAATGGTTAACTAAGTTAGAGCTTAGAGATATAGTAGTATTCACTATACATTTCAAAATGGTAAATTCTTGGAGACCTAATCAGGGTCAAACTTTGAGGTTGTGAATGAATGTTTATTGTATAATGTATGTACATTCTTTCACACACAAGGACCAAAATACAGCCCTAAATATTATAAATATATCATATGTTTAAGATATATAACAACAGCAGAAAAACTTATTCTACAATTTCAGGAACAATCTAAAAGTTACTACAATATTTTAGATAGAAAAGAGGAAAAAGAGAGATAGCATGGAGGCAAGGCATTTGCCTTGCATGCAAAAGGATGGTAGTTCAAATCCCGGCATCCCATATGGTCCCAAGTCTTTCACGAGTGATGTCTGAGTGTAGAGTCAGGAGTAACCCCTGAGTAGTGCTGTCAGTTGTGACTCAAAAACCAAAAAATAAAAAAGGAGGAAAAAGTAACTAACAGAGTAACAGAGTGGGGGGCTGCTTGTATAGCAGAATAAACTTTTGTGTATATATAATCCTTTTTAAAATTTTTCTAAACTTTATAATTACAAACTGAGTCAAGATTTATAACTCTAACTGATGATTTATAGACAAGGTTTGTAGGATGGTTTGTGGACTAAGAAATATTTAAATTGACAAAGAGATATTTAAATACAGACTCTGAAAGACTGTGATAGTCCTGTAAGCTATGGGGCTAAGAGGTGACCAGTGAAAGCAAACACACAATTGACTTCTTTTTTGTGTGGATGCCTAAATGAGTTGGCATATTAAGCCAAGTTTAAGAAGTAAGAATATATGGTACAATATACCTGCTACAGTAGACAAACTCTCCAAGTTCTCCAATCTTTTAATTTTGATCTAATAATTGCAAAGATGCTGTCATGGACTATCATGAAACTAGAGATTATCATGGACCCTAAAAATCTCTATTGGCCTATGCTTATTACTAACAGAAACTATAAGGAAAACAACCTAGTAGATTAAAAGAATCACTTTTATACTGTTAGAAGCCATCCACTTTGTCTAAAAGTAAAGGATAGCATACAAAATAAGACTTTCACATTTAATAAGAGGCCACAAATTTCTTTGTTTTCTTGCTGCATCTGATTCTAGTCATATAAAAGCTAAGATCTTCTGTTCTGAGTTGAGGGTCCAATTTTGATAATTTGGAGATTAATCAAATCACCATCAAAGAAAATGTGATGGTCTACTATTGTCCAGAAACTGTAGTAAACTACAGTTTACTTGATAACTGTCCAGTTATCCACCCAGAAGATCTTTCCTCAGCATTCTACTAGTCCTCAGAAATTTGGTATTCTTTGTCAACAAAATACTGCAATTAACAAAGGGGAAGAAATACTAGTTCTCTCACACCCTTACTTTCCCTGGCCTTGATCATTTAAAATAGCAAGAACTTAATTTCTACCATCAATTTCACATTGGAGTTATGTATTTAGTTTTTAATCCACACAAAGTCCTAGTCGACAAAATACTTTAATTTTTTTCTCTAAGAAGATAGCCTACATAAAATAAACAGAAATAAACAGGCCAGTATTTAACAATGAGAAGTTTACCAAGGGCAAGTGACTATATGAAATAGGTGATGTCTAGCCTGTGGGATTCCTTTTGTTTAAATCTTGCAAAAAGTTTCTCCTATAAAGGCAACCAAGGCTTCATCAGTTTATCATATTCTTGAGGGTTAAATATTCCAGCAAGATTTAACTAAAGTTATTTGAGCATTCTCCCATTGATATTTTACTGTTCTCTTATTTGTAGTAAGACACAATGTTGTGATGAATGTACATGAACGTTTAGAATTAAGCTCTCAGGCTTGATAGAATATGAGAATTCAATTTCTAATAATTATGATGGAAATCTGGAAGAGAAAAATCTGCCCTTCCCTGGTGAACCTGATTGAAATGGACTCTAACAACTAGATTTTGTTGAGCACACAGTTTGAGGAGCTCCTTGTTTATTAAGATAAGCAGTTTCATATACATACATGTACATACATATATGTTAGTTTGAGATTTCAATCAATTGGTATGTTGAAACACTACAAAGTACCACAGTAATTCTATATGCAATACTGATGTACCCTATGTGGTATTCTTGGTATGATTATGACATTTTCTCTCATTGTGAGAGAAATCATTGTGATAGCATCAAGGTATTATTAGATTCTCTCAGGAAAATGGTATCACTGGGATGTTAGAGATCCTTCAGTTTCCTCTTTAGGTTACTTGATAGGCAGATGAAGACCACATACACAGAAGATAGTACATACTAGGACATTTTACATAAAATTAGGTAAAGTGGCTGAGCCCAGCCAGAAACTGGCACTGAAGAGCAGAGGATCACACTTTCCTTGACTTCAAACCAATATAACCTTAAAATGATATGCCAACTATTTACAAAATGTCTTGGTTATGAATGTACCTCATTTTTCTCCAATCTCAGCTTATGCTTTCATTTACCATTGCTAAGAGTTGTTTTGCCTCTATATCTCCTTTAACTCTTAGTCCTCTTGCTGTCGGATCCTTCTCCAATATTATTACGGTTTCATTTCTCTAAAATGATTTGAACTATTTCTCTTTGGCATGAGTTTTGAAGTTAGATAAATTCAAATATCACTTCACTCAAACATCAAGGTTACTTTACTGGCTTTGCCATTTACTAGGACAATGTAACTCAGGCATTCATTTTTTACCAGCACTTTGTATAAGCTGTCCTAAACACAAATGATAATGCTGTGGGTGAGAGGAATGAAGAATGATGAACATTTTACATCTGATTATCCTTGCTACCCTTCCATTTCTCACCAGAAATATAGAAATGAGCTCACTCTATCGGTCTTAGAAAACCACTGTGAGACTAATTATAAAACTTTTCACTCAGTGAGAACTTATCACTAATGTAAAGTTATCACTAACATCCCTAACATGTCAGAAACACAGTGAGCTGTCCATATGTTCAACAAAGCTTTTTTTCTGAACTGCTTCCTAACGTGGCGTAATTGCTGGGCAAGTATTACAAAGCAGTAGAACAGCAAGTAGGTAGGACATTTGTCTTGCATGAGGCCAACCAACCCAGGTTCTATTTCCAGCATCCCTTAAAAATTCCCAAAAACTATTTGAAGTGATTTCTGAGCATAGAACCCCTGGATGTTGCCCCAGAACAACAAAAAAGAATTACAATAAAAATAACAACAAAGTGTATAAAAATTATGGTAACAGCTAAAAAAGTTTAATTACTGAAATAGAATTGGGCTAGAAATTAAAGTGTATGAAATTTACACATAGAAATTCTAAAGTACTGTGAAAATGCACTTACTATGAAAGAAGGAAGAAATTGTTATATTTAGTGGAAAGAAAAACAACTAACTCCTATTGGATTTGATTTTATAAATCAAAGATATGAGACTAGAAAGCAAAAAATTAGAGGAACCAGTACACATTGAGAGGAATTAAGATAGAAAATTCATAAAGTTAAACTAAAAATGACATTCTTTAAAGAGAAAATTATGTACAATTAACAAAAGTAAGCAGTTCTTCAATTATATAATAAAGTGGAGTGATGTAAGAGCAGTTTGCTGTCTTGCTTCTAATTCTTCCACTTCTTTTTATTAACAGCTGCACTTTGTTCATCCAGCCCCAAATTTTCAGATTTGAACAGAAAAGCTATTGATAATGATAATGATAATACCATATATATGTTTAGCAAATTATTTTGATAGCCTTATTATCAGAATGTTTTATCATTTAATGATAACTTCTGAACACATTTTAAAGAAACATTTTATTTATTTATTGCTCTTTGGGCCACACCCAGTGACGCTCAGGGGTTACTGCTGCTATGTGCTCAGAAATCGCTCCTGGCTTAGTGGACCATATGGGACGCCTAGGAATTGAACCACAGATCTTCCTAGGTTAGCACGTGTAAGGCAAACACTCTAGCACTTGCGCCATTCTGGTCCCTAAAGGAACACATTTTAAAATATAGGATACTTAATTAAATTTCAAGAATAGAGGTTGTTGGGGCCGGAGAGATAGCATGGAGGTAAGGCATTTGCCTTTCATGCAGAAGGTCATCGGTTCGAATCCCGGTGTCCCAGATCCCTCGAGCCTGCTAGGAGAGATTTCTGAGCAAAGAGCCAGGAGTAACCCCTGAGCAATGCCGGGTGTGACCCAAAAACCAAAAAAAAAACAAAACAAACAAACAAAAAAAAAAACAATAGAGGTTGTCCTACATCATCTTTGATCCACCTGATCATCTCAGGTAATATTATTAAATAAAAATTAAAAAATTGGGGGGGGGTTAAAGCAATAGTCCAGTAGGTAGGGTGTTTGTCTTACATGCAGCCAACTCTGCTGATCCTTGCCATCCCAAATGATCCCCAAAATACCACAGAGAATAATTCTTCAGCACAAAGCTAGTAGTAATCCCTGGGCACTTCCAGGTGTGATCCAAAATATCAGAAAATAATTTAAAATTTTTAAGATTTTTGAAAATATTTTATAATTTAGTATCAAAATAGTTTATATATACACATATATATACATATATATACATATATATACATATATATATATATTGTTTTTGGGTCACACCCGGAAGTGCTCAGGAGTTACTCCTGGCTTTACACTCAGAAATTGCTCATGGCCATTAAAATGAAAGGCAAGTCCCTATTCCTGTATCATATATTTCCCCCTCAGTAGTTTTTAAAAAGCCAGAGTAAAATATTTTTATGTTATAAAATATATTAAGAAAAATTAATTATATTTATACTATTTAAGAACTGGTCTCTTGTTTTATTAACTTACTCCTTGAGAAAGCTGAATTTTATTAACGCTGACATACATCATCAGGGAGGATAGATTTTTTTTTTTTATACTTTTTATTTTGACCAAAGCGGATTACACATCTTTCAAAGTGATATTTTAGATAATAGTAACATTGAATCAGGGGCATTCCCACCACAAATGTTGTCCTCCCTACACCTCTCTTCCCAACATGCATCCCATAACCCCCTCCTTTGCCCCTGGGCTGCTAGTATAAGTAGTCCCCTCTGTGTTTAGCTTGTTATAGATTGGGTATCAATTCTGTTGTCTCTGGCTTTGGTGTTTAAGTCTGATCATTTTTTTTATTTCTACTCAATGTTCATACGACTGTTTGGTCTTGGTATCTTCCATTATTTCCTCCTCCATTTGTGAGGCAGAACAAGATGGTTCAAGTTATGTGGTTCTCTTTGTAGGAAACAAACAAACAAAAAATGGGGGCAAAAATCAAACAAGCAAAAAACAGGAGGAGTCCTTCTAGAGGCTATAAATATCAATTTAAGAGAAGAAAGGGGAAAAAAGAAAATAAACATAACAACAATATAAAAAAATAAAAAAAAAACAGCAAAAAGCACCACAGCAATAAAGACAACAACCAAACAATAACCATGGTCCTGAAATAATAACTACAGGCTCTGTACATGCTCTTTTACTTTCCTGTAGGTCCTTTTGTGGTGTCTGGAAACTTCCTGTTCAGTCGTAGAAGATAAAAATCAGGCCTCTGTAACTAGAGATCTTGGTATCATAGGATGGAGCCTAGGATGGAATCTTTCTTTACGGTTCTAGAAGTTCTGTTCCATCACTGTTGTTTTAATAGGCCTTCTGTCATTGGTGGTCAGACAAAGCCTAGGATAGTCTTTGATTATGTTTCCAGAAGTTCTGTTCAGTTGCAGTTGTCTTAGTCAGACCTCTGAAATTAGATATCTTGGTTGTTGTATAACGTGTAGGCCAAAGCCTAGACTAGTGTCGTTTTTATTGGTCCTAGGATAAGTTCTGTCCAGTCCTGGTTGTCACAGTCAGTCTACTGTAGTTAGTGATCTTGGCTTTTAAAGCACAGATCAAATGATGATGTGTCTTCTGATTTCTTCTTATCCTTAGGTGGTGAGATAAGACAACCTGCTCTTAGATCAAGTTGTTGCCATTTCCTCATTGTCAGGATGTCATATCTAAACTGGTGCATGTTGGTGTCAGAGCAGTATTAACAATGTCCCAAAGGAAGTTTGGTTGCTGGAGCTGATCTTTCTGATCCAGCTAACGTCAAATTTATGTAATTGTAGTGTTCCTCACTCACTAGCCTAATGTTAAATGGCAGACCGATGTACCTCTTACATAAAATTGTTAAATTAAGTAACAAAGCATCTTCTTTAATTGTTTAATAAAATTAATTCTTGGATTAAATCAGTTCAATCAAGTAATCCTTATTTGGTTATTTTATTTGCTTCTGGAAAAACAAAAACAAGTTCCCAATTATTTGGAGACTTAGTATCGTCCTAAAATTTTCCTTACTATTATAATGTTGCTGTTCAATATATTGACAGAAAAATAGTAAAAAAATATTTTTTTAAAGAGGCAATATTGCACCTTCTACAGTATTTTCTCTTCCAGGTAACAGATGATCATTCTGCAGATAGTTTCATGACAGCCTCTTCAAGTCAGTCTGGTCTCAGGTCCAATGAATGGTTCCTCACAAAGGTCTTTAATAAAACTTGACCCTTTGCCAAGTCCACCTCTCCTTTTCACTATTCTGTTGTTCTTTGTTCTCTGCATTTCACCTTTTACTGACAATCTCTTGATGGTTTATTTGTTATGTTTAGTCTCTCCAGTTATGGTTAGTCTCTCCATTAGAATACATTTTCATGAGTGTATTTTTTTTGCCAAGGAAACTAGAATAACTTGAAACAAAGAAGGTACTTGAAAAAAAAACTATTTGCACAAATATTTTTTGTATAAATAATGTTATAGAATATAGCTTGCTATCACTGAGAGCTTGATACTTATAAAAATATGATACATATAAAACCAACTTTAGAATAATTCAATCCATATATTGCTTAGTTGTTTTAAGACATTCTCAAAATGAATAAAAATGTGGAATATTCTATAGTATAAATGCACAACATTACAATGACATTTTAAACACATATGTGAATTGAATATCCACTTCTTATTATAATTTCAATCTTTTATTTTTGAAATATATAAAAGTTTTTTCTATATTGGCCTTGTAACTTATTGTGAAGTACTGTTATTTTTACCAACTTATAATATATCCTAAATAATTATTTCAGAATCTAGTACAAAGGAAAGTTTTGTCTCTCAAAGAAGCCAGGCAATTTAATCATGTTTCCCTATTTTATTCTGTTCAACAGATAAAATTGTCACAATGTTCACAATGAACTCTAACAGATGTGAAACTTTTATGATTTGTTTATCTTCTTATAATTTATTTATATTTTTAAAATAATTTAATATATTTTTCTTTTTAGGGAATATTACACTTTCACATGAAAGGTAAAGAATTCTGAATTTAAATAGCAATAGCAAATCTCAAACTGAATACTCAACATGAAATACCCAATACTAAATTGAGTAAGAGACATCAATGAGATTGTGAGGAGATAACTTTAGGAATATTTGGGATGCCTAAATTACTTTGATTTTGGCCTCAAAGATATATTAAACTATGGAGTGAAGGCCTGAAGGGATTAAAAATAAATTTTGAAGATAGAGCAATAAAAATGATTTAATTCTACCTAAAAACAGGTTTAAAGGCCTCCAGTATATAGCAATGTGAAAATGAATTGTAAAGAGTAGATGTAAACATATGATTTCTTTTCCACTCAAATCTTATTACTAGACATCCAGAATTCTGACAAGCCCCATATTTTCTCACAGCATCAGTCTCCTTATTGAGAGATTGGAAGAAAACACTATCCCTCTGGGGCTGTGGTAAGAACTGGATAAGATAATAAAAATAAGGCTTCTGTAGAATTCCTAGTTCTGAATTAATGGCAAAAGTATCAGGAGATGTTCTGTTATCTACTAAGATTAAGCCTGGCACTTGGCCAGTTCAGAACAAGACATCTCTATCTGAGGCGTGCACATTACATATCACATACAACTTGTACATTTTTACAAGTGCTTTATTCGATTTTGTGGTTTTGTTTTATCTTTACTGTGGTACTGTGATTTATAGTACTATTAATGATGGCTTCATACAATCAAAAATTTGATTATATTTCATACAAAACTGTGAAATTATACAGTCAATCTGTTTATATTTTCTACAAAATTTTTTATAGAAAATAAAAAGAAATCTCAATTCCCCACTACCTGATTTCTCCTATTATTAACATTTTATCAATATGGTCTATATTTGTAATTATGTAATGAATATTAATACAATAGTATTAGCCAAGGCCATAGGCTACTAATATTTCTTTGGTTTTCCCTTAAGGTCCTTTTCATGTTTGAGTTTTCAAGCAGGATATATAGTGTATCTAGCTGTCATATCTCTTTAAATTCCCCTTAGCTATGATTATTTCTCTGTAAGACTGCGATTTTGATGAGTAAGCTGTTTTAAGTGGGGGCTTGTGAACATTTTTTGAAATATTCTTCAAATGGGAGTTGTCTGATGTTTCTCTCACCATTAGATGATGTTTTTCAGGAAGAAGACTATGGAGTTTACATGCATTTTCTTCCTTTTGTATTAAGAAAACATACTACCAACATGATATCTGTGTTGCATCAAACTCGGAACTTCTGGTGAAATAATGCAAGATTTCTTCACTCACTCCTAATGTAGATTAGGAGAAAGTCACTATGCTGCTAAAGTCAAGTTGAAAATATGGTTATGTTCTTTCTTGAAGGTGGAATATCTATATAAATCCTTCCATTTTTTGTTGCTATTATTTTTATTGGTGGGGGGAATATACACCCTACAATGATCAGGACTTACTCCTTGTTATGAACTCAAAGTTCACTTCTGGCAGGGCTCAGGGGTCCATCCATTCTGCCTGGAGTTAAATCCTGGTCAGTCACTTAAAAGGTAAACATGGGCACTGTAAAATCTTTCACACATTATTTGACTGAGTCTTGTGTCCTATTTGAGGTTATGTCCTTTAAACGCAACCTCATCAATACCAAGGATGTCTTTAAGCACTTCCTTACAATTAGGTACTGTAGAATCTATTTCAGACTAATATTTCCTGTCTTGGTTCATTCATCACTCATTTTTTTCAATGGTCCCTGTTTCCTTTTATTGAAAAATGGTATTAAAAATAAAGATTTGGTTCTCATATTGCTTATTGTCACTGGTTGTTCCTCCAAAGCCCTATCAGCTGGAGGAGTATGGAAATATATTTGTGTAGCACTGCATGAATATTTATGTATATAAATATAGATTTTTCCTGTATCTATAGAAACTACATGTCTCCTATTCTAATCCATTAGCACATGCTATAATCTAATCTCCTTCATTTGTTTACTTAACAAGTGAGAAATCTAATTTCTATCACCTTTATGCATTAATTGAGTTAATATGTCTCAGTATACAACCTACGGATTCAAGAACTATTAATTTTTCATTGAAATTCCTGAAGTCACAGGATCTCCTGGTACCAACAAAGGAAGAGAGTCAGGAGTAGTCCAAAAATAATACATGTTGGGCTATGTGCTTAAACCTTCAAATTTGGTAACCAGCAATTAGCCCTTCATGAATTTTTCCCAGCAAAATGAGGAGTAATTCAAGTAAGAACTTAAGGATGAATTACTGTTCAGGCCCTATGATGCTGGGGATTGTACTGTCTATCCTAACAATGACCAGAGGTCCATAAGGTAAAGCAGAGAATTTAACAGGGATTTGAAGGATGCAAGGCATGTGACTTACCCCTGTAAAAGCCTTCTGGCCTAAATATCTTATCTCATACTCTAACCCACCTCTTACCATCAAACACACACTTTCTCCCACTTCTCCTTCATTTTTCTGTTGTTTCAAGGCCACATGTAGAAGTGTTCAGGGCTTAGTACTGGCTCTCTACTCTCTACTCTCTACTCAGAGGCCAGTATTGATGGGGCACATAGAGCCATATGCAGTGCCAGGGACTGAACTTGAATCGGCCACATGAATGGCAAGCACCTTACATAAAGTAAAACAATTTTATAACAATTAAATTATATTCTACTATATGGATATGCTATAAGTTATCTTTATATTTATTGAAGATGATTCTGGTTCCATTTTAGGGTGATTATAAATAAAAATGTTTGATACTTCCATGTAGGTCTTTGTATACGAACAAGTTTCCAAGGTAAATTCTAGATCAATTTTTGGTTCATATAATTTAAATAGTTTTAGTGGTATAAGAAACTCCTACATTCTCCTTTAATGAGACTTACCATTGTGAACTCTATATACCACTATGAGTACTCTTGTTACACTACATAATTACTAGAAATTGATACTGAAATTTATTTTAAATTTGGGCACTTTAATATATGTGTAAGTAGTTATCATATAATTGTTTTAATTTGGGTTTCCCTAATGATAAATTATTTTGTGTATCTTTCCATAAAATATTTGTGTGTGAAAGAAAAAAAGGTATTCTAGACAAATTTATCTTTATTATTAAAATTTTTTTTTCCTGATTTTGGGTCATACCTGGTGGTGATTAGGTCTTACACCAGAATCTGTGCTCGCTCTGTGCTAGTGGTCTCTAGGGATGACACAGGCTACCAAGAGTCAAACCTGAATTAGTTGAATGTAAACACGCTGCTCTGTGTACTATCACTCTAAACCCAATTTATACTTATTTTTCATTTTAAAAAATTCCCTGGAGGTAGCACACAGCAAATTTTCACTTATAGGCCTTTTGCCATACTTATATTTCTTTGTTACCTTGAACTAAACCTCTAGTAATAATAAAAATGTTAACCAGTGATCGTGGCAATCAGCCAATACTACTCTGTAGTATTTATGCAATTATTATTTAAAAACTTCAAGTTCATATTCCATTTGAAAATATTTTCCAAATCCAAAAGTTAAAATTTTCCTTCAAGAATGAATATGTTTATTTTCAAAGACTACTATAAAAATTAACAAGTCCACTTCTACTCTATAAAAAAAGTCAGGTTGAGGTGGGATCAATAGCACAGCAGGTAAGGAGTTTGCCTTGCATCTGGTCAACCCGGGTTCAATCCCCAGCATCCCATCCTGAGTCTGCTAGGAGAGCTGAATGCAAGCCAGAAGTAACCCCTTAGTATCACCAGGTGTGGTCCATAAACAAACAAACAAACAAACAAACAAAATCAGCCATTTATTCAAATAAGTCAGCAATAAAATAAATTGAGTACCTATTCCTCAACGGTGTTTGGAAATTACAAATTAAGCCTGAACCTTTCAAAAGATTTTTTTCTGGAACAAGCTCTCCAGTTGTTAAATCCTGATAAGTTATATTTAGAGAATAGGTAATATCATCTACTCCACTGCACAAGTTTCTTGTTTTGAAGGAGAAACACATCAGAGTTTTTAGATAGTCCATCATTTAAAGCAAAAAGGCACCAAGGAAAATATTTCTAAAGAAAAGTAGAACCAGGACATTTTAGACAACTGTTTCCCAAAGATCTCTTAGACCTGCAATATTACTTAAATCCAGTCTCCTAACTAAATTCCTTAAACACCTAATCTCTATCTCCCAGAATGCAGCCAGCTAATTTTAAATATTCTTCCCAAGTTGTTGTAAGAAAAACTTTAGAAATACATTTTTACACTAATGTACTGTATTTATGAATTGAGAGTACAATGATTTCTGGCAAATATTTTGTCTGAAGACAGAGTAACTTCGTAATAAGTCCATTTGTGTTTATATAAACACATAAACATTCAAATATACAGATAAAATACCTATACCATCTATATATATATTTGTGTATACATAGTTATAAATATGCATGTGTTTGTTTATGCATATATATGTGGGCTATGTATATAACAATGTGTACTACATATCCAATTTTTTCTTCTGGTTTTCCTTGTTAGGTCAACCCTTGACTAATGCATCCAGTACTAAACTTTCCCCTGAGTCAAGTTAGACCTCCCATCTGAATCTAAATGCTAATGGAGAAACAATAAAGTCAATTCTTTATCAGAAATTATTTCCGGAGAAAGGCCTGAGCTCCAAGCAAATATCTAGTTACGGGCAGCCATCTGACTCAGCTCAGCTCTGCATGTAAAAGCCTCCAACTAATTCAGACCAATGGCAAATAAACAACTATCATAAAAAGATTTTTAGCATTTTGAAGCTAGTCTACTTGAAACCCATGCATCTACAAAAATCCAGACCTTTGTTCTCATGCCAAGCCTATTGCAAACTTCTGTCCCAACCCTCCCCTCCTGATCCAACCATTCCAGACTTCCCTTTCTCAGTTCTGTTTAACCTCAATTATTTCACCAATACAGTCTCTAAAAAGATTTTCTACTGCTGATGGCTAGTCCCTATAACAACATTTTCAACATTTTCTCTTATTTATACAGGGCATCTCAGTAACCTAAGGCTGTCATTATAAGCCATGAAAGGACACTTGGTTCCTTGACTTGTCCCAGCGGTCAGGAAACATAGCACTATCCACTATTACGTGTGCAAGGACTTTCAATAGTATTTGATTATAATCTCTATGGTTATAAAATTTTTATGCTTTACTAATACATCTGCCATGCCTCCTGTTGGTTTTCAGCAAAAATTGAAGCATGTTCTGTGGCACAGAATGAGTGCTATTCTGAGACTATGTTTGAAATCTGAAAGGGGTTTCCTGTGCCATTTGAAGCTGAGGAAGGAGGATCCTGGCTTGGGCTTTAGAGCTCAATAAAGTACATTTTCCTCCACCCCCAAAGTTCACTAAAATAAAATTTGGATAAATAAAGTTCTTATATCCGGTTTCTTACACATGTAAGAATATTTAACTTTCAAAAATTCCAACTGAAGTACATTTCTGAAGCAAAATACATTTCATCATAAGCATTCAAATGTAAGTATTATTTGAAGATATAAAAGGAAGGCTAGCAGATGCTACTAAAAAGAAACCCAGCATCTCTGAGCTTTAGATAATTAAAAGCCAGACTTCTGAAGCTAACCATTTAAAGCACTTGTCAGTGTTCAAAGATGTCATGAGTAGTACTAAATACACAAAACAGTCATGTCACACTTCAGAGAGTACACGTGATAAAGGTTAAGATCCTAAAAAAGACCTGTTAAAATCGAGAGTAGAACAAGGGTCAGGCACATTGCAATTTAGTTTCTTTCCTGGATTAGAGAAATGTAGTACAGAGGAGGAAATGTCAGAACAATGTGGGCACAGAGAGTTTAGTTGGAATTTCTATTGGAAACAATACAAAGCCTACTTTAGGAAGTTATATTTGAGAAGGTCTAAGATGAGAGTACAATTCTGACTTTTTCTTCTTTCATAGCATACCCTATAGCCTATCGCTTATGCAGTGAGAGATGAGAAGCTTAACCTACATGCTCATATCATTAGTAAGTTCAACTGGACATAATAGGGGCCCACAAACTATTATGAAAGGAAGCAAATTTCACAGCAATACTTGCACATGTCTGATCATGATTCTTATTTTATCCAGAAGCCTCTAGCATTCCGGAAATCTTAAGCATCTTCAAATCTCGTGTTAATAATGTTAAAAGATGCCAGTTTTTACCTCCAACTGGTATTTTATAAAATATTATTATTTCACTGCAAGAATTTTATTTAATAACTTGAGTCTACATCCAAAGCTAAATTAATCAAAACAAAATTTTAGGAAAATAATTTTCTTAATTACTTTGTTACATTCCATCCCAAGGTCACATTTGTTTTTACTAACAAATGTACATATTTAAGAAAGGCTTATATTCTACAATTTTTTTTGTTATTTAGAACCCAACAGATGTTCTTGGATAAAAATATAAAAGCTCTTTCTCTGAGAGGCTATGCTGAAATATTATCAATAAAGAGATGAGGCCTTTAACAAACAAATGCTTTTCATCTGAATGTGGAACTATTCCCTTATTTATTGGAAATATGCTTTTTTAGTAAGATTAGAATAAACAACTCTATAAATCTCTGCTTAGTTCCTCTGGTTTCACCTTGCCTGCTCATAAGTACCATTATGTTATATTATATTTACTTACATGTAAGGTGAAGTGCTTGATACTAACTCAATGCTTTAAAAAAGTCATAGTGTGGGGCTGGAGAGATAGCATGGAGGTAAGGCGTTTGCCTTTCATGCAGAAGGTTATCGGTTCGAATCCCAGCGTCCCATATGGTCCCCCATGCCTGCCAGGAGCAATTTCTGAGCATGGAGCCAGGAGTAACCCCTGAGCACTGCCGGGTGTGACCCAAAAACCACAAAAAAAAAAGTCATAGTGTGTTAAATATGTAAAATTATGACTATTAAGATTATATGAATCTCAAAAATTATTTTTGGGATTACAACCAGTGGTATCTACTTCTGGATTTGCTCAGGGATTACACAGCGATCACTCCTGGAAGGGATCAGGAGACCAGATAGGATGTTAAGGAGCAAACTTGGGTTAGTTAGGGTCAACAAGGCAAGTGTACTATCTCTCCAGCCTTGAATCTCAAAAACTTTTTATCTTATCATGAAATAATTACTTTAATACTAAATAAAAGCATGATAGCTATAATAACACGATGTTCTTAGTATACTAATATCAGCAAGTTAAATTTGTTCTCTAACTTGTGAGCATAAATAAAATCAATGCATAAAAATACTAAAATACCAACATTTAAAACTAGATTCATTTTTAAAACTAGATTTTAGGTATAATACATTTTAATTTGAATTGTTTTTCCTATTAAATGATTTATGATAAACATCATAAATAAAATTTCCTGTAAATTATTATTATGATTTTAAGTGTTTATGTATTCAAAAGAATTATTGCATAGTACACATTAAAAATCTGAGTCAAAAACCACATAAAATGTTTGTATCAAATTTTATTTCATAATTATCTGTATCTATGTCTAGAAGGATAAACAAAGGAATTAGTCTTTTCATAACTGAAAATATTATGTCCTTGCTGTAATAGAAGCCTTGAGAAAATTAGAGCAAATAATAATTTCTTATGATGGCATTTTAACCGGAGTATAAAATTATTGTTTCCTAATAATATCTTTATAATAATAGTGTTAAAAATAAAAAGAACTAAGGGCCTTTTTCTCACCTAAATTGAGAGCTCCCCACAAAGGTTTGGAAGACTGCTCTCAGGGAGAACAGTGACACAAAAGCAGTAGGCTAAGAGCCTAGCTAAATCATACACAACCAGCCAATTTTCCTATATTCTGTGACAGGGTAGTTTCCCACTCAGCTTGAAGGAGAGAGCCTAGCACATCTTGCTAAGTGCTTTTCCTTAGTTGATTCATCCATTCATTAAACATTTAAAAAATAACTACTATGTGGTTGGATATGATGTGGTAAAGATCATATTCACATTATCTATAGAAGAGACCTCAATTTGAGTTAAGTAGTATATACAAAGATATGCACCCACAATTACAGAGCCATGAAATACATGAATGGATATACAGAGAGCATATACAGAGAGTACTCACAGAGAAACTTTAACATCCTTTCCTTGGGTATCTGAAAAAGCTGGGAAATTTTCTTTAGAATTTATAATTTTCTCCTTATGGTATGTCCTTGGCAATTCAACCAGTGTATCTGTAGCTCTTCTCTCAGTGCCAGATTGTATTCCAAAAACTAGGGGCCAAAGCTCCAATATCATCATAAATGCATAGTGCCAAAGCACATTTTAAAAATCAGCTGGTCTGGAGGTTCCCAGATCTGGCTAGGCCCCAGCATCACCTGGTGTTCTGGCCCCAGTTCAGGAGAAACAAGCCTGACAGCTCTGAAAACTATCCATCTCTGTGGCTGTTGCTTCTGGCCAAATGACTAGCATTGAGAAACAACTCAATTTTCTGAAGGAAAAATTTTGAGGAAATTCAACCCCACTGAAGTAAAATAACTCCAAAAAATCATTACTACTATATACAAGGCCAAATATTTTCAAAAAGCATTTCCATGTCTTATTATGCAGGTTATGGAACTAATTATAAAAGAAAACAAGATCAAGAATTAAATAATGGGGAGAGTTCCAAAAATTTTAGTAAAGGTGCTTGTTAGAATTATGAGTTCTACTTTTCTTGAAAGAAAATTTAAGGTTTCTTTCTTTCTTACAGATGTGTAGTATTGTGTTTTTATATATATATATATATATATATATATATATATATATATACACACACACACACACAATATTATACACATATATACACTTATGTATTCCTTTTTTGATTTTAAAAACTACTTTAAACACCATGGCTTACAAGGTTGTTCATAATGCAGTTGGTTTTTTCCCATTTACTAAGTTGTTCATGATTGAGTTTCAGTCATATAGTGTACACCTTCACCAGGGCACATTGCCTGTCATCAATGTCCCCAGATCTCCTTACCAAATATTTTTTATTGATTTGTAGTTGGGCATTTAGGTTATTTATATATCTTGGCTATTAAACTAAGCTCTGCAATGAACATTAGTGTGCCTATTTCTTTTTGTAGTAATATTTTTATGATTTGAGGGTAGATGAGCAGAAATCCTACCTCTAGGTATGTTTTAGATGCTTGTTTTACTGAAAAATCTCTTAGAGAAATTTCCATTTGTTGTTTGTTATGTTTTTTGTCCCTGTTTTTCATTTTTCAATTCTCTCTGATTTTATCCCTCTTTCTTCTGCTCCCTTCATTTATTGGCTATTGATTTGGCTGCTAGTTAAATATCTCTTCTCAAGATCTTCTATTGCTTTTTACATTAAGAGGAGTTAACAAGATAATTGGTCGGTTAATAATTTATCTGACTTCTTTCAATATTCTTAAGATTTTTAGTTTTCATCTTTGATTAGCAATTTCACAAGGGTATTTCTTTTCACTAGCTCAGTCTAAACCACTTGCTTATATTCCCTCATGTCACAACTATGTTATGTGTTTCTGGAGCTCCTTTTTGGACACTCCAGATTTATCCTTTGTATCTCTCACTAGTTCTTTTTATTTCCCATTTTGCTCCTTTTGACTCAAGCCAAGGGTATTTTTTTAATTTTTTATTTTTAATTCTGAGAACAAAGAGGCAAAGAAAGAGGACAAGGTAAAGTTACAGTGGAAGGACTATCACCCATAAACAGAATTTTCAGAAATCCCATTGCTGATATCTTAACTTTGAACTTTCAGCCAAAGAACATTAAGAAAATAAAACAGAGCCCATGTACAATTACTTTGTCCCTCAAGTCCCCAGATTGTAGTACATAATATTTCTTAGCAGCACACAAAGCAATCTAAAGACATAAAACTTTCTTTAAACATTGAAGGCAAAGTACTTTTTAACATTTCCATGCACATGCATATTAGTTTAAGTTAACCTCAAAAGTTTAAGTGGGTTGTTTTTCTTAAGGATTAGAGTCAAAGGAGCACAGTAAAAACAGTGTTGGAGTGGCAATTATTGTTTGCATAGGTCCACCAAAACATGAGGAATATGGAAAGAAAAAGCCTTGGCCTAAATACAAGGAGACCCTACCCCTGAAGTTTCCTGGCATAAGACCAACTCTAGGCTCCAGGCAAACTAGTTTGTCCAATCCAAGTCATTGTCTGTAGTGCCATTACACTTTTATTTTTCACAGTCTCTGTTGTTGGTATAATGTTTCTGTATTAAAGATCCTAGAATCTGCATATCCTACATTGCAGTCAGGATGGTGTGAAGCGTCCTCCCGTTTCACCTCACAATTAAAGGGCAATGCAGAGAGCCCTGTCCTGTAAGCAGGTCGTTGTTGTTGTTGTCGTCAAGTCTTCTTAGTGTTAAGGACGGTCTTTTGAGCAGGTCAATGTCAGAGCAGTGGTAGGGTCTTCCCTGGTAGAGAATTGCTTCCAGGTATTGGTATATAAAAGCCAAGGGTAATTTTTTATATCTTTTCTAGGCCTATCTGCTTCATCAGTAGCATTATTATCCCTGCTCTTTTCAGTCTTGTTCCTGACTTGTTACTCTATCTGTTATATATTCCACTTCCAAGGATCCTTTCACATTACCTAATTTTTTTTTACCTGTTTTTATTTACTGGATGCAAAATTCTCTCATCTTTTAGAGAATACTAATTAAAAATCTTTAAAAACTGTAATCCGTTCCTATTTGTTTTTGGCAGTGTAAGTTCTGTTAGTTTCTCCTTGTCTTTGTTAATTTTATTTTTGCTATGATTTCTCTTAAAAGTCTTATTTTCACCTGTGTCTCATAATGAGAGAAAGAGACACGTTGATTAATATAGAGGGCTAGAAAGGGCTGTTTATTGTTGTCTGAATCGTCTTCTTTAATGAGGCTCTTATTTCTGTGACAGTGCTAATTACAAATCCTCTAATAGGAATATATAAAATAGATTACCCAAGATGTGTGAAACCGTTCTTCAAAATGTCCTGCAGTTTCAAACCAAAGTCTTTGACCTAAGTCAAACCAGAATTTAATTTTGGCTCTGGTTCTTGTACTCATAACAAGAATGTGACATCTTAGAAGCTAGAGAGATAGGACAGTGGCTAGGATGAGTAGTTTATATGTGATTGACCTGGATGTATTTTATTTGTGATTGACCTGGATGCAGTCTTTGGTATAATATATGGTCTCAGAGCACCTCTTGAGTAAAGAGTTTATTCTTGAGTTATTCTTGAGTAAAGAACCAGAAGTAAACCCTGAGCATTGCTAGGTGTAAGCAAATAAACAAACAAAATGAAATGAATTTAAAAAGACAATAAAGAAACAATTGAATATTACAAAAATTAATAGAAAGCTTAAGGAAAAATATGGATAGTTAAGCAATCATGAAGAAAGTGAATAATTTTGAAAAGTCTTTCCTAAATCAAAAAGGCTCAAAAACATTAAAATAAAGTTCAACAAATTCCAAGGCAATGACAAGTTACCACAAATCAAATTTCTTTTAAAACTAGAGAAACTAGAGAAATAACAAAAATCTTTCTAATATAGGGCCTGGAGAGATAGCACAGTGGCATTTGCCTTGCAAGCAGCCAATCCAGGACCAAAGGTGGTTGGTTCGAATCCCAGTGTCCCATATGGTCCCCCGTGCCAGCCAGGAGCTATTTCTGAGCAGACAGCTAGGAGTGACCCCTGAGCACTGCCGGGTATGGCCCAAAAACAAAAATAAATAAATAAATAAATAAATAAATAAATAAATAAATAAATAAATAAATAAAAACTAGAGAAATAACAAAAATCTTTCTAATTTATGATCCTAGAAAAACTCTGTAGTAAAGCCAACATGTTTGATTTATTTTACTTATTACTTAGTTTTCCTAAGTAAAACTTTAAGAACATATAAAAACAAACATATCAGTAAATTAAGATATAGAGATGAGTTGGGGCTAGAACAATTGTACAGCAGGTAGGTTGCTTGCCTTGCACATGACTGACTCAGTTTCAATTCTATGTACCCAATATGGTCTCCAACCACTGCCACGAGTGATCCCTGAGCACAGAACCAAGAAAATACATTGAGAACATCTCGGTATGGCCAAAAAAAAATCTTAAAAATATATATAGATGATTCAATTATATTTAAACAGCTTAAAAATTAGGAAACCTGTTCATAACTAAGAAAAATAAAAAAGGTTAACTTTTTTAAAACATAATTTTGAGAGATTCTAAGATTGGATTTTTTTATTTTGTTTTATTTTGTTTTTTGGGCCACACCCAGTGACGCTCAGGGGTTACTCTGGCTATGCGCTCAGAAGTTGCTCCTGGCTTGGGGAAATATATGGGACGTTGGGGGATCGAACTGCAGTTCATTCTAGGCTAGCGCTGGCAAGGCAGACACTTTACCTCAGCGCCACCACACCAGCCCCAAAATTGGATCTTTTTTTTTTAATAATTTTATTGGGATCAATATGCATTACAAATATTTTACAGTTATATTATGGTACATAGTGACAGTGAATTAGGACAATTCCCACCATCTATGTTAACCTTCCTCCACCACTTTTCCAGCATGCATCCCATACCTCCTCCCTTAGCTCTCCCCTGGACAACTAGTGTAACAAGTCTCTTTTGTGTATAGCTTGTAGTTTGGGTTTCTTGATTCTATTGTCATTGACTTTGGGTTTGGTATTTAGGTATGATTTTTTTTTTTTTTATTTCCACTCAACGCTCATGAAACTGCTTTGCTCCTGTTACCATCCACATTTTTTCCCCTCAATTTGTAGGAAGACATAGATGATTCATGTTCTATGATTCTGTAAAAAAAAAAATAAAAGCAGCAGGAGCTCCTGTCTAGAAGCTATAAATATAAATTTAAAAGAAGAAAAAAAGAAAAAGAAAAAAGTGGGTGGCTGGTGAGGCAAGGTTTTTGTTGTTGTTGTTGGGTTGTTTTTGTGTGTGTGCGAAAATGTGTGTGGGGGTTTGCTGTTGGTTTTTTGTTTGTTTGTTTGCATGGGCACAGTAATTATTGGGGAAATTAGAAAGGAAATTCCCTTGGCCTAAGAGCTACATTGTAGCATACTTTCATGAGACTAACTACAGGCTCAGGACATGTTCATTGTCGAATCCCAAATCTTCTTTAGGGTGACAGGAAATGTTCTGCTCAGTTGTGGTTGTCAAAGTCAGTCCTCTGTAATAGGTGATCTTGGTTTTTACACAGACCCTAGGACAAAGTCTAAAATAGAGTTTTTCTTTATGGTTCCAGATGTTCTGCTAAGTCATGATTGTTGTAGACAATCTTCTGTATTTAGCGATCAAATGATGGGGTGTCTTCTGATTTTATCTCACCATTAGGTGATGAGGTAGGGCAATTGTTTTTTTTTCCTCGTTGACGTCTTGACAGGATGTCTTATGAACCTACTCTGGGCAAGTTGGTGCTAGAGTGGTATTACTGACTTTCCCATTCCAGGAGGTGAAGGGGGGGGGGCTGTTAATTCCTGGTGCTGCTGCAGGGAATTGGGAAATCTTATGTATAGAAACAAGTTATTATCTACTAAGAATAAGAACCAATACATTTTATAATACAGGGGTGCCTTTCACCCTGAACACGTCATGGGGACTCGATATAGAGTTCATGTGATCAAACATTGACCATCCAACCATGAACTCCAGATCCCAACTTTAGAACTGGCACAGTTCCTTGCAGCAGCACCAGGAATGTTGTACTGGTAAAGGGGGGGTATCTTTTTTATGACTGAAACCCAACTACAAACATGCTGTGATCACAGTGATGAAATAAATATATTATTTTTAAATAAAAAAGAGTGAATTTGAAAGCAGATTTTCCACATAAATTCATTTTAATATTAAATGTGAAACTAAATTATTCATTTTATAATTATTTGTTTTAAACTAAAACCACTTATCAAAATGAAAATCTAAACATAAAAATTGTATTTAGTAAACTTTATTTTAAAGTTAAAATAGGAAAACAGCTCCTCACTTTCACGTTTTTACTCAAAAATTGTCTGAAAACTTTTTCCAATAAGCACAAATAAATTTTCATTGAAAAGCATGAAAGTGGGGCTGGTGAGGTGGCGCTAGAGGTAAGATATGTCTGCCTTGCAAACGCTAGCCAAGGATGGACCATGGTTCGATCCCCCAGCATCCCATGTAGTCCCCCCAACCAGAAGCAATTTCTGAGCGCTTAGCCAGGAGTAACCCCAGAGCATCAAACTGGTGTGACCCCCCCAAAAAAAAAGAAAATCATGAAAGTTTAGCAGGAGATAAATAAAAAAATTACTGATAATATAATTACTTATACAAAATATCCAGTTAAATCAACTTAAATATTTTAAAATTAATAATATGGTTCAAAACCAGAACTGAATCATATAAAAGTATACCAAAATAAGGATTAAAATACTATCAAAGAAATGTGTATTCAATAAAGTAATAACATATGCAATATATTCAGAAATAAAAAATGAACAATTATGCAAGAGCAATATAAAAGAGAAATTATCAAAATGTATAAAGGCTATTAAAAAGAATTGGAAATTAGGGAATTATTTTAAAAGGAATATTGGAGCTATTGTCATCTCAATAGACTGATTTTATGTTTTATCTGATGCTCATATTCTAGTACCAGACCTCCTTTATCAAATTGGAAGTAGATCCAGAGAGCCATGGGATAGTCCCAAGCCAAGCAATAAATGAAAAAAAGAAAAATCGTAAGTAATAAAATAGTTATACAACATAAAATGACTTCATCTTTCTCATAAGTTACTTATAGGTAGATGTTTTCTTTTGTCTGTTTACTTGTGTTTTGAGGCCATACCCTGTGGTGCTCAATGGATACTCCTGTCTTTGTGCTCAGGGGGTCATTCCTGGAGGTGGCTCAGGGAACCAGTCATACATGATAATGGAGATTGAACCTGAGCTGGTCGCTTGCAAGGCAAACGCCCTACCCACTACTGTTGTATCACTCAGGTCCCAGTGTTTTCTTTCTAATAGGTTGGCAAAAGTTTAAAAATATTCTATCTAGCAATAGAGCAGCAGGTATGGCATTTGCCTTTCATTTATCTTATCCAAGTTTGACTCCAACATCTCATATGATACCCCAAGCACAGCCTAGAATGATTCCTGAGTGCAGAGCCAGGAGTAACCCCTGAGCATTGCCATGTGCAACTTAAAAAAAAAATCCTATCCAGGTAGGAAGATAGTCATGTACCCATGCTGTCAATGATGCTATATTTTAGTAAGCCATTTAAAGAAAATCACTGTAATAAATTGTTTATCAAAATCAGTATTGTGCATTTCAGTACCTATCAGCATTTGCAGTTAGATGTATATATTTAAAGGTGACGGGACCGGAGAGATAGCATGAAGGTAAGGCGTTTGCCTTTCATACAGAAGGTCGATGGTTCGAATCCCGACATCCCATATGGTCCCCTGAGCATGCCAGGAGTGATTTCTGAGCATAGAACCAGGAGTAACCCCTGAGCGAGGCCAGGTGTGAGCCCCCACAAAAAAAGAAGTGTCAAAATAATAAAAATATTAAATAATTCTAAATAATATTAAATACATTATGGCATACTGAATCCACAGAATAATATGAATTCTTAAAAGTGCAAGTAATTTAACAACATATAAAATGTGCAAATATATTATTATATATTTATATATAATATATAAGCATATTATATATAAAATATATAAAGCATGTTATAGAACATGACACTGTGCTTGCTATTATTACCAAAAATAGCATAAACATAATTTCTGGGAAGATACATATTAAAATCATATTAGGCTCTCAACAATGGTAATCCTTTACTATAAGAGGGCAAGTAAACAGGCAGGAAGTATGACTACTTTAATCTTTTTATATTAAAAGGTTGAAACGTATTTGATTTTTCATTATTAAAAATTTGAAATAGATTTACTCTAATATTTTAAAAACTGAAACTGAAATTCTAGTTTGGGTTTCTCAGAAACAGTGTCTAAGACAAGTGTTTGCTGTCAAGTGATTTGTATGGAAGTACTAAGGGAGAAGACTGATAAGGAAGTGGGACAGAAGATCAGAAGACCAGACACACCTGAACATACATAGCTTAGGCAGAATCCTGAAGACAGTAAATTCATCCTTTACCTCAGAGTTCCATAGAAACTAAAGAATTCAGTAACACAAAAATCTGATACAAAAATCTCTTCCTCACACCTATATTTATTGCAGCAATATTTATAATAGCCTGACTCGGGAAACAACCAATATGTTCTTCAATAAATGAATGGCTAAAGAAACTGTAGTATATATACACAATGGAATATTATACAGCCTTCAGGAGTGATAAAATTATGAAATTTTCCTACACATTGATGGACATGGAAACTATTATGCTAAGTGAAATAAGTCAGAGGGAGAGAGAGACACAGAATGGTCTTGCTTATCTATGGGTTTTAAGAAAAAAAAATTAGAGATGAGGGCTGGAAGGACTGGCTCACAATTTGAAATTTACCTTAAAGAGAGCTGATTGCAGTTGAAGAAATAATACACTAAAAACTACCATGATAACACTAATGGATGAGAGATATAGAATGCCTGTTTCGAATTCAGGGGGTGTGAAAGGAGGGAGATGGGGGCATTGATGGTGGGAATGTTGCACTGATGAAGGGGGGGTATTCTTTTGGTGACTGAAGCCCAACTACAGTCCTGTTTTTAATTATGGTGTTTAAATAAAATAAAAAAACATATTTGTAATCATGGTGCTTAAATAAAGATATTATATAAAAGTTAAAAAAGAAGAGCAAAAAAAAAAATTCAGCTGTGCACACTCTAGTACCGCTCTGTCATTTGTTAAGAGCTACTCAAGAGAAGGGAGTGCTTCAACATGTGCGGGAATTTCTAAAGAATAGTCATAGCATCGTCCTGCTCAAAAGAGACTTCCCTTAACACTGAGAAGACTTAACAACAACAACCTGCTTACAGGACAGGGCTTCCTGCATTGCCCTTTCATGGTGAGGTGAAACGAGAAGGCACTCCACATCATGACTTCAATGTAGGACATGCAGATTCCAGAATCTTTAATACAGAAACATAATACCAACAACAGAGACTGTGTGATAAGTGTGTTGGCGCTATGGACAATGTCTTGGATCGAACGATAACTTGCCTGAGGCCTAGAGCTGGTCTTATGCCAGGAAACTTCAGGGGTAGGATCTCTCTGTATTTAGGCCAAGGTTATTCCTTTCCATGCCTCTCATATTTTGGTGGGCCTATGCAAACAACAATTGCCACTCTAACACCGTTTTTACTGTGCTCCTTTGACTCTAATCCTTAAAACGCACCCACTTAAAATTTGAGGTTAACTTAAGCTAATATGCATGTATATGGAAATGTAAAAAATACTATGCCTCTAATGTTTAAGGAGTTATGCAAGTTTGATGGCTTTAGATTGCCTTGTGTGCTGTTAAGAAATATTATAATGTGCTACAATCTGGGAACTTGAGGGACAAAGTAATTGCACATGGATTCTGTTTTATTTATCTTAACTTTCTTTGGCTGAAAGTTCAAAGTTAAGATATCAGCAAGGGGACTTCTTCTGATAATTATGTTATGGGTGATTGTCCTTCCACTGTAACTTTACCTTATCCTCTTTCTTTGCATCTTTTGTTCTCATAATTCAAAATAAAAAAATTATAAAAAAAAAGAATAGTCATAGGTGCCAGGTGTTATAAGGGAAACCAACTAGGAATTGAGGATCCAGAAACCCTAAAGAGAAATGTAATGGGTCTGAATCAAAAACTACCAAGCCAAAGGCAACAACAATGGAATCAAGAGACCCAAACTTTAACAATCTAATCTTAAAATGGAACTGTTATACTGACAGTCTAGGGGCAGGGGTTGGGAATGGGATGCACTTGGGGAACATTGGTGGAAGGAGGTCTACACTGGTGGTGGGATTGGCCCTGATTCATTTATATCTAAAATCCGACTATAAAGAACTTTGTATATCACAATGGTTTCAATAAAATAAAATAAAAATTTAAAAACAAAAAATAAATAAAACTTACTTCCACTGCAGTATATTATTGTCATAAGTTTTTGTTTTTAATAAGTAAGAGAGAAGGGGCAAGAATGTGACTAGAATAGCAGAGTAACTAGCATAGCATAGACAAGTGTGTGATTAGCAACACAAAACAGTGCTCAGGTTTAAGAGTCAACACATAGATAACATCTCTTGGGCCCCAATCCCAACTTTATATGGATATATTTTATATATAATTTATAATATATACTAATATAATTTTATAAATATATATACACATGCATATCTATATAAAATTCTGTTTTATAGCTTACAATGTTGTTGATAATGATTTTATATGTCTATAGTTCTCACACCACGCCTATCCCTATTGTACCCACCTCCCCTCTCACCCTCTTACAGGCCCCTCAATAACTCGCCCTTTTAAGCCCCATAATAACTCAATTAACTCACACCTTACATTCAATTAGGAAACCAGGACCAAAGTGGTCCTTTATTTTTTAACTTGTTCATCTTTGTAATATGAAGTGGTACAGACAGAGATGCTGAGAAATTGAGAGATTCTCAAATTCTCTCGGATCCTACTTAGCCATCAGCTTAACCCTACAGCTGCATAAAAGCTGAAGTACTTGGGAAGCAAACTATTTAAGAATGTTTGGTTTGTTAACTTGTTTGGCATTGTGTCAAAATTTCCTTAATACTTTCCCCCTGGAAATTTTCTAACTTTTCTACTTGAAAGCGGAAAATAATATACCTGAGAGGAATGTTTCCTGGAAATGTACCTCAAGCACATTCTTCTAAATGTCAATGTTTGATCTTACAAACTTCTGTTACAAAAGGAATGTCGCTGTGATGTAAGGGCTAGACTGGGTAGGACATGTCATTTTACTTTTATGTTGACTACAGTCTGAAACTACTGTAGATTTTTGTTGTTGTTGCTGTTCTTATTTTATCTGCTTTGTTTTGTTTTGATGCAATGGTACTGCTTTATTTATTTCACAGAGCTATTGAAAATTAATCATGAGACCAGCTATATGAAATATCTTGGTAAACCATGTAGTCATTTGCCTACAAGAAAAATTTCAACATTAAAAAAGGAGAAGCAGAGAGATAGTCACTTCAGATATGGAGTTACCTAGGATGGTTGCTTTGGAAAAGCTGAGTGTGTTGATAGTAGAATATACAAGTCAAAATAAACAGTAACTATGGAGAATTGTTTTGGAACTTGATTAATGGGGTAGAGAACAAAGGAACAAATTTGGGAGTGGCCAAGAAGAGAACATGTTTTCCATAGTCTAGAGTTTGGAAAACATGCTTTGAAAATTTTAATTCTCCTTTTCAATTCTCTAGTAAATGAAAGTGATATATATTCACAGTACTTTCCTTATACCATGCCAATTGTCTTCAGATTGGGTCATCCACATAAAAACATTATAAATAAAAATTACTTTTATTAGTATTACAAAATATCAATGTTTTTTCCAAGTTCTACTATCTCTCCATATATATCTATGTATATATACATATTGATATTATGGGTTCAATCTCTGACATAATAAAACAACAAAACCCCCAAATAACTCCTCTTTCATTTTGATATCTAGTCTCAAAGATAGAATCTTCAAATAATATTTACCAGAAATTTAATAGATCTGTACATTGTTCAGGGTTTCTCCTCTGAGTAATGTATAATAGATAATATGCAATATTATCATTATGTTGTACTGTATTTTAATATATGATACATTATCAAATAATCTATGTTTAAAGTACATGTTTAATAAGCTACCTGCAAAGAAATAAGCAAGGGTGAAATTTTAAGTATATATGGCAATACTTGAAAATCATTGTCTTGTATAGCCCTTAAAGAAGAGAAATACACAAGTGGTTTTATAATCTGTGAATAACTATTTTGAAAAATAAGTTCCAGCAATATAAAGGCAAGTTTTATTTTTAAAGACATTTATTTGCATTGTCTAAATATAAATGGTCCAAACCCAGGACTTATTTCAGTGTTTCAATCTGCTTGTCTCCTAACAAATATCAGGACTAGTAACAATTTCCGACATTTTTGATATATCTCATCTAGTAGAGGTTTTTTGTTTTTCTTTTAAAATGTTTGTACCATTTACAACTGAACTCTGAAAACCTTTGGAATTAAGTGTTCCTAATTTTAAAGGGTGAAAACTAGTTAGATGCCCATCAACACAGGTTAGTTTTCTCACTGAAGTATTATATAATACTAAATTACAATGTTAATTGTCTTAGTAATTACACCAGGTTAATTTACATGTTATTTAATTATATAATGCTAGGTACTAGTAGTTAACAATTTAAAAATGGTGCAGAGGGGAAAACTTAAATGTACCATCTTTGTTTAGGTTTTATTGATTTTGTAGATTACATTTGTTAAATACGGAATTCAGTATTATTAATTCATTTTTCCTAGTTGCAAGAGATTTTCGCCATAGTATGAAAAACCTTAACAAGCATTGTAGTATTTTTAATCTATTTCTCTCTATATAAATCACATGGGATGTGCTTAGAGTAAAAATTCCATTTAAAATAATTGTGTTTATGTGTCAAGATACCACTTTAATTATACGTAACCGGAAATGCAACCCCCCAAAAAAAATTCGTCATTATTACGAAATTTCAACAAAGAACAGATATATTAGAAAGTGTTCATACACTATTGTTCATGATTTTAATTGTAGATGAGGTGTCTGAGCTACTATATGGTTTCTCCAAGGCACATACCTACACATTGAATCTCCACACACTCACAGACTCACATTCTCTACCTGTTCTAAATTATTTGCTGATATGTCTTCCACTTGTTTTAATCTCAGTGTAAAATCTAGGTCAAATTTTTTATAAGTGTTAAGTGGACAATTTATCTAGAAATAATCCAAGTCTTTAATACTAAGTTATCCTTTCTAATATATCATAGGGAACATTCAAAATGTCGTCTCTCATAATCTAATCGAAAAATGAAATGTGGCAAACTGTGTTAAGGAATTTGAAAATAGGTAAGCATATGCAATACAGGCAGCATTGAACACCAAAATCATATATTGTACAGTGATCCTTAGAATTAAAGTTTGTCAAACTCACTTCTACAAAAAAGGGTAATTTAGACAAAAATGGCTAATTTAAAGACAATTATTTAAATTTCCTTAATGAACTGAAAAAAATAAAGGAAAATATTTTTCTATAGTTTCTGACTTTAAGAAGTAAAAGTTTTATTTTTTTAAAGATTGTCCTATAAGGAAAGAGTACTCCTTATATACAGAATAATTAAGTGAATAATTAATTAGTTGAGTGGATTAATCTGTTATAGAATAAAATTTTATATTATTTTATATCCTTCTATACTATTTTATAATAGCATTTTATACTATTTTATAATAGCATTTTACAATCATTTTAAATGTTTTTGTATATTAGAGAGATCTCTACATTAGGATCCATTAGACTCTTTTATTTGTTTAATCAGGATCTTGAAATAATGGAAACATCATCAACAGAACTGGGTTTACGATAACTAAAAAACTGATGACTCAAACAAACATTGACTAGAGCATGTGAATTTGGCACAATTTAAAATGCAATGCAATAGTGTTACAAAAATCTTACAGCAGAGCAATAAATAGGTTAATTGATAGAAAGTTACTAAAAACTATTTGAACATATTTCAGTTTCAATTGCAACAGAATAATATAGACACTTGTTTGCTGAATTATCATCCTATACACTCTGTTCTCATATAATGAGTTTTCAAAGTTATCTGGATCAATTTTTCAGAAGCAGTTTTAAAATAATTGGTTCCCAAATAAAGATATTAAATGCCAACTTTTAAGTGGCAATAATGCTTATGGCTAAGATAAAATGAGATTCTTTCAGAAATGCTGACACAGCCTTGACTGTAGGCACTTGAGTGTGTGGCTATAATTCTTTTTTTAAATCTTACCCAGCAATGCTTCAGGTAAAGGAGTTCACAGAATATGTCAACAGTAAGAAACAATTCTAGAGCTTTTAACAAAACCACAAACCTGAGACATTTATATTCCTTTTCATTTTTATAACTAAATGACCAAATCATTCACAATGTATTGATTAGCTCTTTAATAGATAAAAGGTGGGCATCAAGTTAGAAAAGTCAACATTTCCTAAATCATTTGATTTGCAACAGCTATACATTTTTTAAGTTGACATTTTAAAGACTCTAAAAGCCTTTTCAAAAAAGTCTTCTGCTTTGTTTAGCATTTAGTCACTAATCAGAAATAAATAAGACAGAATGACAAGAAGCGTTTCTTTTCCATTTTTAATTGTTAAACTATAGAATATCTTCCCAAGAGAAGTTGACTTTTTATGTGGAAGACACTTAAAATTAAACCAAATAACACAACCTTAGAATAGGCCAAGGCTGTGCAACTTTTACTGAAAAGAAAGTGGTTCAAATAGAAAATATAATTGTTTAAACCTAATTCACATTCTTTTAAGAAAACTAAGATAATAATGCACCTAATGAGTTCATTTTTAAGCCCAAACAAATAAATGCATAACCAAGATATGGTGAAGTTTTCTCTCCTCTATATTGTCATCCGGTCAACAGACAATTATTGATCTTAGCTTGGGAAACACTGTTATGATGCTTATTGATCAAACTGTATAAATAAAAGTATGATTTTTAGATAGAAGATAACTGTGAGCATCACTTCTTTTACATTCAGAGTTTGGAGCAAATATATATGATGAGTATTACTGTCAACAAATAATAAATTGATTAGCTAATAAAAAAGGCCCTTATAGATTCATATGGAAAATATATGCAATGAGGATGAACGTCAAACTGTAAAACAAAACTGTACTTGCATCACAAGTACTCTAATTGCATAGTATTCTAAAATTTTGATAACTAACATAGCTTTAATTTATATTTCACTATTTATTCATTGTTACAGAAAAACAGTCAAATGCATAATACACCTGTTTAACAATCATTCCTAGTTTTTATCTTATCCTCAAGCTAATCTTATATTTAAATTCTAATTTTCTCTTTTTATAATTTGCATTTTACTTAAAGGCAAAATATCACACTTACTACAAAATTATCATGCAAATTTGAACAAACTTGTCAACTGGCAAGTTTTTACCTTTGCATTATGTCATGAAATAACATTCATCTTATTATATTAATTCCAAATGCTAATTTTCTCTTCATAGGATTTAGAAAAGAAATATTAATGCAGTTGATATATTTTTATAAACATATGTTGCCAAGTAAGAATTTCAAAGAACATACTATATTTAGGTTTGATACTAAATTGTGCAGTTACTATTAAACAGGTACATCAACCTGTTATAAAACTGAGCCAGGCCAGAAAAATTGGGCAAGGATAAGTTACAAAAGCACCCTCCTTGTAAGATACCCACAAGATTTACTAGTCACTTATTTTTTATTTAAATTCTTTTTTAAAAATAAATAATAACATTATAGTTAAGTGTCAGTGCTATATAGTTATAATAATCCAACTTACTTTCAAATAAACTGAGTCATTATCATAAGTTTAACATTTAAATATTTTCAAATGAATTTACTATGTAGTAACAATACTTCTTTTTTTTAAATATATTATTCAGGCAAAAACTGCAGTTGGAAAAGTAAAATCTAATGCTGACAAGATCTAAACTTGCCCCTCCCAACCTTCCTGCAGACCCTACCAAAAAAAAAAAAAAAGATGTATTAAGCACATCCAAAAATTAAAAGTAGTTTCCAAATCTATAAAACCTTATATTACTTTGCAGTTGAAATTTGACAAGGAAATTCAATATCAGATTTTTAAAAGGAAGAACCAAACTAAGCCTTTGGAAAGCCCAAATTATGATCTACCCATTTTGATGTTGTGGCAGGATGTTTCATGAGGTTGGGGGATAGCTCTCTGGCTTATCTTCTCTGCTTCCTTTCACATCCTAACTCCCTGTGCTATAAAGCCTGGAAACAGCTCTAGGAATGGAAAGAATGTAAACAGCCTTTCATTGTCCAAAAGGATGGCAGTGTGAAGAATGTGTTCTTATCACACAGTCCCAGCTCTCCACCTCACTTACTGTGATAAAGTGCTCCGGGGAAAAAAACAACAACAAAAACATTACAACCCAAGCACAATCCAAAAATGGATTAGTATTTGACATACACTTCCTTAAAAACTAATCAATCAATCCACACTGGCTGTAATATTAGAACCTAGCTCTTAAAGCGGATATAAAATCCTTTCAAGATATAGTTCCCATTTCTATTGACTATGTGGTGTGAAAGAAAATCTACTCTTTCCAATAAGTTGCTGATAGAACTTTTTTCCTATTATGTGGCCAAATATGTGCCCACTCTTTTAAGTAAAAACATAATGTTTATTAACAGATAGATGCAGAGCTCATGACAACTACATGCAATATTAAATAATTAGCCAAAAGATAGTGGTGATATCTAAAGATGCATCCCAGTACCTGATTTCACAATGCACCTGATTTCACCAAGGATCATTTCTTTTTCCACCCCCAGAGTTTTGTACTTACACATAACATACAAATGCTGATTTATTAGAAGACTCTTATTTGGAAAACAGAGTAAACATTTAAGAATCAAGTGATAATAAAAATTATTATATGCATGCATACCTTTCACATGCATAATGCATAAAAGTAAATTTTATTTTAATTTTCAGTATTGTCTTCAGCCAATGTGTGTGAATTTAAAGACATTTGGTAATATTACTGCGTTTTCTTCTTGGTGCAGTGAAGAATTTACTAATGGAAAGGTGATGCTAACCTTCATTGCATCAAAAATGGGTTAGTCCTTGGGTCCCCTCTCCCTTTACTCACCCCTAAGAGTCCCTTCTATCCTTAAATTTGGTAAAATATTTTGTTTCTACAATATAATTTACATAAGAGTTACTTTAATAAGTCACTTCATTTCCCTACTAAAAGCACTAGGAGCAAGAGGAAAAGGGAGGGCAGTGGTAGAGAGAGGGAAGAAGGGAAGAAAGGAAGGAAGGAAGAAGGGAAGGAAGGAAGGAAGGCAGGAAGGCAGGAAGGAAGGAAGGAAGGAAGGAAGGAAGGAAGGAAGGAAGGAAGGAAGGAAGGAAGGAAGGAAGGAAGGAAGGAAGGAAGGAAGGAAGGAAAGGACGGAATGAAGAAGGGAAGGAAGGAAGAAAGGAAAAAAGAAGGAAGGAAGGAAGGAAAAGAAGGAATGAAGAAGGGAAGGAAGAAAGAAGAAAAGAAGAGGGGAAGGAAGGAAGGTAGGAAGAAAGGAAGGAAGGAAGGGAGGAAGGAAGGAGAAAAGGGAGAAAAGAGAGATAGTGATTACCAGTCTATATTGATTAGGTTCTCTAGTCTTGTTTCAGCAGTTTATCGCAAACTGGGTAATGTTCAGTAGAGGACCACAGAAACACTGGCATCTGCAGAAAATTCTCTGAGCAGCGCCATATCAATAGGTGCCAAGAGAGCAAGCAGTCAGATCCATCACACAGCAGACTGAGCTAAGCAATCCCTTTTATAATGTTACTCAAAAGTTACCTTCTTGATACACTTACTGTGGGCCTCCCTCAAACATCATCCGGCAAAGCAAAGCATTATATAGGCAGATAGCCCAAGGCAGAGACTGTGGCACCACGCGGGAAAAGCTAAGGGAGGAGAATAGTTGCAAGTGCAAAAAGCCCCCTAGATTCCAAGCATCTCTGAACCCTGAACCACCACTTAAACCTCATCTGGGCTCTCTCTGTCCCTGGGCAGGAGTTGGAGGTCTTCGAAGGTACCCCCACTGCTTAAAGATGTCAGAAAGGGGCTCTCCTTCTTGGGCACAACGTGAGCGAAAGTTCCACACTGCGTCCCCGCCGTCTGCCAACGGGACACACGGGAAGGAAGGGAACAGCACCCCATCATCACCCCCTAAAATTTGCTTGAGTTGGCTCCGAGCAGGGTGTCCCTCACTAGCCTTGGGCATGAGACACTTCAATGCGGTTTTGAAATATGAGTGCTGACATGTGAAAAAATAAAATTAAAATTAAATTAAAAAAAAAATCCAAGTTCGGGCTCCCCTCTCCTGGCCCCAGAGAACCCATTTCTCCTGCTAGGTCGGTCGCTCCCAAAGAAGCCGCCTCCGCCCCGGGAGCTCTTCCCTTGCACTTGGAGCAACTTGAACTCGCCTCCAGACCCCATTCCATGCTAGATCTCTCACCTGCGTCGAGTTCTCCTTTATTCCGAACCCCCACTTTTGCCCCAAGCCCCTTCAAACTCCCAAGACGGTGCACCCCGGCCCCACGTCCCAAGCAACCAACCCCTGGCTCTGCCTTGGAATCGGTGTTTCCCGCCGAAAGCGCAGGGGTGCGCGCGGGCCTGGCCCCCCACTCACCAGCTGCAGCAAGCCGGGGACCACGACGAGGGGCAGCGGCCGGAGGCGCATGGTGCCGGCTGCCACGGGGCTCACGACTGCCTCTCGCACATCTCCACTTCGGGGGGCAGGACTGAGGACTCCGGGGACACTGGTGCGCGCCGCTGCCCTCCCGGAATCCAAGCCAAGAGCGGCGCGGCGCAAGCTGGGTGGGAGGGAGGGAAGGAGGGCGGACTAGGGTGCAGCCCCCCGAGTCCCCCTCCTTTGATGAGGGGCCCGGCAAGGAATGTGAGCCGGGAAGGTCCCAGCTCAGAACCGCTGCGCTACGCTCCAGAGCCCCGCGATGCGTCCCGAGCTCTCTGGGTGCACTCCCGATGCGCCCAAGTGAACCCAGGTTTCTTTTCACTCCTGGTTGTTTTGGGTACCGGGTTCCCCAGACCCGAAGCTGCTGATAGGTTTCTGGCGCTGTGCAGCTGCCGCTCAGAGATCTGAGAAGTCCGATGACTCCACGGTCCCCGCCCCACAAAAGGGCCGGCTTGGCTGGTTGGGGTGGTCTGAGTGGGCGAGGAGCCCTGCACCCGATCTTGCTCTGGTCTGTCTGGGGAGGTTGGGGTATGGAGGAGTGGGGCAGTTGAGTATCCCTGCCAGAATGCTGGAAGGTGTGTGTGTGTGTGCTGGCTGGGGGAGACCCCAATGTGTGAGGATGCAGGGAAAGGGTCCTACAATGAAGGGGTGAGGGGGTCTGCAAAGAGGAAAGGTTGGAGTGGGCGATGGAAAAGGAGCCCCGGAATCCCCTTTGCACGGATGCAAGAAGTGAAAAGTGTGGCTGGTGCGACTGGGAGGCTTTCAGGAGAGAAAGTAGCAGCGAGCACAGAAGGGGATCTCCAGGACAGATGAAGGCAGGATTGTGGGGAGCCCAGCCAGTTCTGTCGGTCCTGGCCTCCAGTCTGAAGATGCAATAGACAGTTTCTGGTGTAGGCAGCGTCGTCCAAGAGGTCCACAGGGATGCACTGGAGGGAATCTTCTACCGGGGCTAGGGAGAGAGGTATTGAGACAGGAGTCCCTGATGGGGAAATCTTGAGAAGGGTTTTCTACCCATCTGGTGCTGCAGGGATGCTGTTGGTGACCCTCGCTTCCCATGCTAATAACTCTTAGGGAGAGATCCTTCACCTTTGGCTGCACACTCAGAGTGGACAAATTAAAGATCCATGGACCAGCTGACTCCTGTAAGATTTACTCTGGAAGAGAATTTACACAGTTCATCTATCAACTCATTGCCTAGATGGGAACTGTAATATCCAAAGAGATAAAGTGAGGTTTCCAGGGAGGCAGATTCTCCAGGGATGACGCTTGGACAGCTGCTTAACAGAACACGCAGAATAAAGCTATTTTCCACATCCCTAAACGCAAGTTTCACCTCCCAGAGGAAAACGTGTTGAGGCTAGAGAGTGGAATTGTGATTGACTTCTGGCTAAAGAAACAAAGATAACCAAAAGTGAAGTTTGGATTGGAATTGTGAGACAAGAATGTTTTCTTTTCTTATAACCTCCTATTCCAGAATAGAAATGAAGGGGTGTGGAAGAAGAAGGTCCAGGAATACACTTGAAGCATATCAGCCTCAGCCTTGTCTCATCTTTTATTCCCTAGGTGGATGGAAGTTATTACAGATGTTCTGGGCTCCCAGCATGACTTGGGAGATGTCTCTCATTCCGCAATTGGATGATTTCTGAAAACACAACTTTATTCCTTTTGCAGAGGAGAGAAGCCACTCAGGCCATGCAGCCTTCCTAATCCTGACAAGTTAAGACAAGTCTGAGTTGTAGGAGGTGGGCTTCAGGTTCCTAGGACCCTGTGTCATAGGAAGTACAAGCTCTTATCCACCCCTTTGTCCTTAAACTCTTAATATTTCTTGTAATAGACTCAGATCAAATAAAGTTACTGCTAGCATGTCTAAATCTATAGCTCTCCCTTCTTACTCTTCATCTCCACACACACAAAAAAAATTCTCTTTACTTTTATCCCTCATCTCCACAAAAATTCTCTCTTTACTAATTGTGGAGCCCATTTTAATTTTATCCCGAAGCATAACTAAGGTGTGTGTGTATGTGTGTGTGTGTGTGTGTGTGTGTGTGTGTGTGTGTGTGTCTTTCTAATTTCAAGGAGTTTGCTAAAGGTGGAAGTCTTAGTAAATTTCAGATCCAATAGGTTTATATTTTATTTAAAAATTTTAGGAAAAAGGGACTTCACAGAAAAGAGTGTCAGATATAGAAAAGGTGCTGTCACAGGAGAAGGTAAGGCAAACAGCTTTGCAGGATGTAGTACCTTATTTAGACTCTATCTCTATGAAACCTCAGCTGATTCATCTGTAGAACCAGAAGGTGAAGTAGCTTCTTGATTTAGTAGTTCCCTTTCCTATTGTCATTCACTACCTCTCTAAATGAAAGATGTTATCTCAACACTCTATCAAATAAATGATTGAGTAACTTAATTATTGCAGTATTTAGCAAGTTGTTCTTATTGCTTAGAATATTTCTTTCTATGGGGAAAATTAAGCAAAATTTGTAAATTTTGGCATCTGTCCTAGTAGTACTAAGTATGTTCACAGAGGTGTTTGGTAAGGAGCATTGAATTCCAAGCTAAAAAGCAAAGAGAAACATTGAAATGTCTCATAGACCATATTGACTAGAGTCTGGTATGACCTATTCATGAATTCTCAAATTCTCCAAATTTTGCTGACTGGACTATGGGGAAAAGAAAGAAAGATGCTGATCATCAAAGAGACAATTATCAGCATAAGGGAGAAGAGAAAGTTGAGACAAATAGAAATATATATTGAAGCAATTAGTTTATTGACTTTGTCCTTTATGACATCATACACTCTAAGGATATATAAAACAAAGCAAATTAGACAATAAGAGGAAAGTGTAAGTTTAAATATTACATATTAAATTTAGAAAAAAGAAATATTACTATTAGACAGTATGAATCATTCATGGTATATAAAATCACTCAGCTTTTGAGAATAGCCAAGATTAGACTTCCTGGTATAATATGGGAAAGTTATTCTCTATGGAGGAACAGTATGAGCAAAGGAATTGTAGAATAGAGGAACTTTGAAAGACATAATTAAGAGATGGACAGTAAGTGGATCAGACTGACTAGAGGAAATGTGTTCAAGAAAAATAAGAGGAAAAATAAACTTTGGACTGAAGTATAATGATCTGGCAATGCCAAGCCAAAGATATCAGACTTGATTAAAAGAAGTGTAGTATCTTAAAACATTTTGGGAAATAGAAAATTCCTACATAAAGAGGCATAAAATATTTGTAGCAGTAATAAGCAGGATGAAGCTCAGAATGATTCAAGTGATGGTTATGATAATTAAAAAGAAAGAAACATATGAAGACATGGGACCTAAAGTTATAATTAACAGTAAAATTAAACGTTAGAATTTTTTTCTGTGTTTGTATCTTTAGAGGACAGTAGAGCTTCTCCTGGCTCTATGCTCAGGGATCATTCCTGTGGAAATCATATGCTGTGCCATGATGTCAGCTGAGAGCAAGGCAACTGCCTTAATCCTTCTACTAACTTTCTGGCTCCAAGTTGAAATATTTTAAAATTTTCATGCATTATTAAATAATTTTGTAACACTCTCACCACTTCTTAGAGACAATTAAACAACTAGAAAACCAAATCATTGTTTTCTCATTTGCCAGAGTATTTTTCAAAGTATGTGGGGAGTAAAAATAATTTTCATACAATCAAGAAGCTGAAAGTGGAACTTACCAAATATTACTGCCTGATGATGCCATCATAGTCTGAAAAGGACAACTGAGACATTTTTCAATGCTGTGAGAGCATATTTGACAAGTTGTGGCTTATCTGCACCATTAGCATTATTTCTTGTGCTTTTCCTCTGTACTAACTTTCTCACCCTTAACTGTTCATTAACATTGTTACTAGAAAGTAGACAGGAAGATAATATGCAGCATAACATTTCAGAATTGCCATGGATGTTATAAACTAACCATATTTTTCTCTTTATATGCAAAGAAATGGGAGTTCTAAAGGTTATGTGACTTGCTTCAGGTCATCTGTAGAAATTGGGCAAATCTGAAACTTAATTCAAGGCTTCCGATTCTCACTGCAGTACTATTTCCAATTCATTTCTCTGCCTCAGGTATTTTTTTTAACTGTCCAGCAGTTATAAAAGTTTTGATGTAGTGAAGGAAAGGACCTTTATCTACTAAGAGTTGTAGGATTGATCTATAGATGCTAAAAGACCCCCATGGTTAATATATACCTGTATGTAGTACATATAATACTATATATTATATGTATACATATATTACATACACATATACATATTATATACATATATATATAAACATTTAATTGTACTGAGCCAATAGCATTGACCTGGCAGTAATTTTAGAAGGTAAAAGGTAAGGATAAATAAGTCAGTACCGAAATATTAGGACAATCTCAGAGAAGTATAATTTTGGAAGCAAGATCATGGCACCATTTACCCAAGTAGCCATAAATAAATGGTGCCAGAGTAGAGGAAATTCTGAGGAAAACTTAAGTAATGGAGTACTCTAAATCTCTAGATTCAACATAATTTTTATAATTTAAAGAAAATTCGAGACTATATTGTATTGAAATGCAGTCACAGTTGCAGATGTTTTTCTTTTGTTTCTGCTTTGCTTTGTTTCATTTTGGGCCACACCCAGTAGTGCTCAGGGCTTACTTCTGTCTCTACACTCAGGAATCACACCCTATGGGAACCATATGAAATACTAGAATAGAACCTAGATTTGCCACCTGCAAGTCTAATGCCCTATTTTTTACTCTCTCTCTCTTTTTCTTTCACTAACCCCCAATTTTTTCTCTCTCCTTCCTTCATCCCTTTCCTCATTCTTTCTTTTCTTCCTACTACACTATAAAATTATTGTTCTATTAATTGGGATTATTTAAGGCATTAATAGTTATTATTAGAAACTATATACATATTTGGTTCCATAGGATCATCAGAAAGCAGCAAGAACTTTTAGTTGTAGGTAATTGGGCATAATTTAAGGCATTATAAAGTTTTATTACATGAACATATTCTTTACTCCAGGTTCAAACACAAAGTAGAGCTCAATATTAAATTGGTTTTACTTTGACATTGGTAACTACAAAGCAATCTCTTCACCATCTCATTAAGTGCATATTAGAAGGCCAATCAGAACTTTAATAGTTGTTGATGACACTGACAGTAGCCAAAATGAAAGGCTAGTGAGACAGGAAGAGAGAGAGAGGCCAGTGAATCATCCTAAGAGAGGATTATGAAATAAATTGAACATCACTCACTTATGAGCAGTAAGGCAGAAAGATGCTTCTCTGTGCTAATATTATATATATAACAATTTTAATTGAATTTTATGAGCCCATCATCATCTTTCTATGTTTTTCCTATGGATTATCTTTCAATGTATAAGTGATTGCTTATACTTAAGTGAACCTTTACTACTTGCAAGACAAATATAGTGAATGTTGTTATTGGAAGACCAGTTTTCCTGTTTTGAATTCTGCTTCATATGTGAATAAGAAAGCAAAAGGACCCAACCAGAGAAGTTATAAGGCAAGTATTTTGCTTGACTTCTCCGTTTTTACTTGAATAAAGTGATGTCAACAGAGAAAATAATGCTGCCAATGTCACATAGACAGACCAAGGTGAAGAAGATTACAGATTTCAATGTCAATAGCTTTTTAGATTCTATTGGACTTACTCTGGAGTATCTATCATGAGCTGTGGCATGCCTACTATCTGATCCACAATGATTTAGAAAGGAACAGTAAAAGAAAACACATTGATAGAAGAACTCTGTTAGCTACTCAAATGGAAAATTTCCAATTTGAGTGTGCTTCTGTTTCCAGGAAAGAAAAGACAGGAATTGGGATGAGAAGAGAATGGTCTGAACTCTTTTAGCCCTTCTGCATTTTACTAAGCTATTTTTGGTCATAGATGCACAAATACAATTCAATCAAGTACAACTATAATAGAAAGACATGTAAACGCTCAAAATATTAGGATGTTTAACTATTAAAACATTTGAAACTAAGTAAAGATATTTTGAAAAACTGTTGAATCAGCTGTCCGGGGTTTGTAAATCTGTTAATATGAAGTGAGTGTAACTGCTGTAGAAGGTTTGACATGCCTTCTGGAGAACAAGAAATGGAAACTATGTTCTAGAAGCTGACTTTTATAAGGGTCTGACAATTCTTCCAACCATCACTGGTGTCTTGCAAAGGATATTTGAAATTCTCTTTATTTATTTTCATTTCTTCCCCAAACGTTCTGTTCTTCTCTCTTAAGGTCTTGAAGGTTCTTTCCTAATTGTCTTTGAATAGTTTTCATTATTTACTTCTCATATTCCAGAATTCTGATGTGCTTGAATAGCCCCTTTATCCTCATCACTATTTTTAAGACCTGTGTTTGCTACATCAGATGGACTGAGGTAGTACCACGTGATAGATGATATAAATTCCAGAAGCAGCTATCTCTTCTTACCCTTAAAGAAGCAGGGGTAGCTCTTGTTTAACTGCACCTTGGTTTAAATGCACCAAGATACTTTCTCTGAACTTTAAGCATTTATGCTTTATTTTGTTAATTTGTAGCCAGATTCTCTGTTATGTAAACATTGCATTTTAAGTTATAGGTGGTGCTTTAACGATGTTCTTTAGCAGAATCAATGAGTACTACAAAGTATTGCATTTGAAGTTTTTTAATACAACTGGCATGTTACACTTTGTAGTCCCTCTGGACCTCACAATTATCAGTCAAGAGCTGCTTTCATGATTTATTTCTGTCTGTGTCAAATGAATGGTACTTTTCCTGACTCCAAACAAATTGTTAGAAAAGTAGTGAGCTAATTTTCCACTCAGATAAAGTGCAGATTTATATTAAGAGTCTATTGGGATAAGGTAAAGTTTTTTCCTAAGTATTTTTGGGACATTTATTTTTCCTTTCCACTGACTGAAAATTAACTTGTCTAATGTTTCCCTGAAAACTAATAATTGCAACCATGATGCCTTCTCTTTATTTATTAAAATGTCTTGAGCGCTATCTACTGACTATATGTGGTATTGCTTCAAAAATATCATAGGTAAATTAACATAACTAGGAGCTGAATATATGCCATACGTTTTAGCACATACTGATACTAGCTAATTGATATTGCATTCTTGGGTTATATCATTTATATGTATGATTAATTTACTTCTAAATGGGATATTCTTTTAATAGATGATTAGGGTTCCCACAATAATATAAGACATAATAGGTGAGCAGATTCCCACTTGTCCTTTCTTGAAATGGTTGACAACAGATATCTTAAATCTTATTTGCACTTTGTTCAGTAATGTGACTGAATAAAAATGATCCATTGCTTTAAAATAAGTTACACAGAAACAATCCATTACTCAATGTCTCCATGTATGCCAAAAGGAAGAACAGAGAAGTTAAAAATCCTTTCCAGTGAATTTATACTTAATTTTACTAGGTTGCAAAAAATGCCAATATAAATAGTTTCGATCAAAATTATGTTAAAGGCAACAGATAATATATTCAGTGTGAATGTATATCCATGCACTTTGCACTTATTAAATTAAATTTAGTGCCTTTTAAACGATCTTGTAAATTATCTAGAGAAGTAAATTTCACATTAGTCAGAACTACTGAAATTAAAATAACAAGGGAGTATAAAACTGAACTATAAGTAAACTGACTATAAATAAATGTCAGAGAACTTGAGAGGCTTGTCAGTGAGTTGCAGAATCTTATTGTAGCAAAATAAATGATAGTCTCATTTAGGACAAATGTCGATAAAGGAATATCCAGGGACAGAAGATCATTATTAATTATCAGGGAATAATGAAGAGAAAGCTTAATGTGTTGACATTAACTTTCAGCAAAGATCCATATTTGAAAGTTGAAGTTAACAGGAACTCTATGTAGACATATAGATTTAACCACATAGAGGAAAATAGAATGTCCTGTCTTAATTTCATCCTTAATAAAAGGATTAACTCTATTGTTCAAATTTTTTATTCTGTTATTTAGAATTATGTTAATTTATGACCATGTCTTTACTTCAAATTATAATTTAAAAACTTTAATAACCTGAATTCTAGGATTTATATCTAACTTATGTAGTTGTCTGCATGTTATTAATAATTGTCAGTTATACATACTATGATAAATTATAAAAATATTAAGCATGTTAAAATGTGTAGCTAAATAAACCATTCTGTTTCAGAAAAATTAATTTTGAAAATTGTATTTAGAGACATAAGCAGGAATATCACTAATACTTATTATCAATCATTCCTAAATTGAGTTTTTTATTTTTTTAACACCAGGTGCTGTCCATATATTATCACATGTAATATAATATATTAACCAAAATTTGCAATGACAAAGCTGAAGGCAGAAAAAGTAAGTATTTCACTATATCACTTAGACTTCTTAAACCCAGAAACTTTGGATATCTCTCCTAACAATTACACAACTTATTCCAAACTGTGAACTGTTTTCACATTGTGAACTGTTTTCATGTTGCGAATAAAATCTGTCTAAGCTTCTCTTTACATTTGAAAGAGAGAAAAAGAGAAAGAAAAACACAGAGAAAGACAGAGAGAAGAGAGAAGAGAAAGATTCTGGCCAGTGAATGACACAGTATGTACACTTGCTACCCAAATAGGCATATATATATCTATATATGTGTATATATATAGATATATATATACTTAATTATATAAGTACTATATTCAGACAAGAAGGGAATATGTTTTACTTTTATTTATTTATTTTTTTTACAAATTCACTACTGTGATGCATTTCTCCGTGAATTCCATCAAGCTAGAAACCACATTTCCCCAATATCCTTTCTCTGTTTGTATCTAGGTTTTCTCTAGTTTGGGCAAATATGTATAAAGCTAGGTGAACAGTCTTTTTTTTATTGCCTGAATAGTTCTGTGTTATATTTGGCTGAAGGTCCTAGATTTGCAATGAGTTCCAGAAAGAAGGTCTAAGGTCCTTGACAACCATTACCCTCTCAAAGTAAACTATCAGTTGAATGCATTTTTGTCATCTCTTTTTGTATCTATTTTTATAATACGTATCACTTATACTGTCTAGAACATCTTGCATTTAATAATTTTATATAATATATTGATGTCCTTAATTTTAAAATGAATAATCTAAGCAGCTTATGAGGATGTAGCACAAACAAGTTCCATTTCTTTTTTCTTAAATCAGTGCATCATGAACTCTATAATGAACAACTTACAATATTTGGTTTTCCTGTTTGTTGGCTCTGTGATTTAAATATATTCATAAACTCGCCTCTATGTCACCTATTTTTGACCTGAGAATATTTAATCTTAAATACTACCTGGTCTGTTTTCTTAAGCTACAGGCTGAATTTATGTTATTTTCCCTTTCTACAGAAATGAGAGTATGTGGTATACATGACTAATCTCCCAAAGTACTTAAGTAGAGCATATCAAGAAAAGGCAAATTTGATCCCCTAATACTAAAATGGTAATGAAGTCTGATATGGCTTCAAAATTAAATGTTTGGCTTGGGAACTGATTGTAATTTTATAGGACCACTTATATAGTTTATCTCCATCACTTTAAACTATCTCTTTTATTATCTCTTCATTCTTTTTCATCTCCCTACTGCAATGGCTCTGGGTGAGCACACATAACTTCTTGGGGCTCTCTTATGTTAGATTCTTCAATAGGGCCACCTTTTCTGGAACTTTTCATCCTTCTAATCAAATATTTTATTTCAGCTGTATCATGGCCTCAAAGGTCCCTTCCTTTATAGTGCTGTCTGGACATCAGAAAGAGAGAAGAGATTTTGATCTGCTAGATTAACTTTGAAGATACATGAAGATAATTCAGGTTAGGAATTTTTAGTGAAAAGTGTCTGGCTTTTTGTGAAGGCAGGTAGAACTATATTGAATCCTAGCTCCATCAGTTAATTTCTTTGTGACCTTGAGTGAATTGTGAAGCTTAAATAAGAACACAAATATTATTTCTAGAACTTGAGTAGCAAATTGAGCATAACAGTATCCCCCCTGCTTTTCAATAATAGTTCTTTAAGACTATAGTAAAAGGTATGATTTTTAAAAAATTTTTCTGTATACTAGACAGAGTTAAGTGATTAATACACATTTTCTCATATTTCTTAAAGAAACCTAGCTTTTAGATATTATGATACCATTTTTACTCACAAGAACAAGCAGAATCATTTAAAGAATATTTGTTAATGTCATAAAGTAAAATAAGTAGTGAAGCTGACACTGTATGTAAGTCTATGTACTTCAAAGGCTTGGTATCTTAGTTATTGTCTCATGACTTGCTAGTATGTCTACACATTGTATATTCTTAGAAATCTCATATGAAATATGAAGAACGGAAGTATATTCAACATCAAGAAAGTGTACAGATTTTTATTTTACATGTAACATTTATATTTTTTTTCCTTGTTTTGGGGTCATCCTTGCTGGGTTCGGGGCTTGCTCCTGTCTTTGTGAACTATGCTGGTTGTGCTCAAGTGTCCATATGAAAAGCCAGATTGACTACATGCAAGGAAAATAGCATACTCACTGTCCTATCTCTCCAGATCTGTATTTCATGGATTTTCACCACCTCTTCAGCGTAAGCCCTTAGAGACTTATGATATTTATTTATACTTTCTTAAGTATTTTTAGTTTGGGAAAATATATATATATCTATATATATATATACATATATTTTTATATATTCACAGTGCTCTGCTAAACTTATTCTATTCTGATTCCTTATAGCCAATTAATCAAGAAGCACTGTGAAATCTTTCATAACACTCTGTCTGGTGTTATTTCCATTGACACTTTAAATATGGTCCAACACTATTAGCATGAAGTTCACCATTCTAATTTCAGTGCAGTTGAAGATGTTAGGAATGGGCCTGTTTATTCACAATCAGAGTTACTTCCTGTATGTTAGGACCTGTGATTTTCTGGCTTCTTTTCCTTTCAATGATCTTGCTATTTTTTTTTTTCTTTTTGCTTTCTACAGCAAGTTACAGCTGTTGAGTAAATAACTTTTTCTAAAAACTTAGCTTCAAGTACCTTGATCCTTGTCTACAGCAAAGAGTGACTTTCTTTTTTTTTGTTTCTTTGTTTTTGGGCCAAAGGCAGCAGTGCTCTCAGGGCTTACTCCTGACTGTTCACAGAGTACACTCCTGACAAGGAGTGGTAGGTGATGACAGAGATCTACTTGAGCAAGCGTCCTGTCCTCTGTACTGTCTATCATTCTTGACCAGGAATGACTTTAATTTTTTGTGATCAACTTCATCTGAGATCTTCAGGCAGAGAAGTACCATGAGGGGCCTGAAAAATGTTGTTTATCCCACCTCTTTCTTCTAAAAATTTAATCTTTTTACTTTTTATTTGGAGAGGAGATAGAGTACAGGGCATAAGGTACTTGCCTTGCATGCAACAGATTGAATTATAAGCACAACCTGTGGTAATTCCGGACCACTAGGAATGACCCCTGAGTTCAAAGACAGAACACTCAACACTGATGAATGTGGCCCCTAGCCCTCTCTTCCAAAATGAAAGAAAATTTTTTATTTATTTATCACTGGTTCAGGGTACTATGTAAGTTTCATAGATACAGGTTCACACCATAATGTGTATATATGTATATATGTGTGTATATATGTATATATACATATATATACATATATATATGTATATATATCCTGCACTATCCACCAAAGTTTTTGTACCAGTTCTACTTTTCAAATTGATACCCTTTTCTTCTCTCACTTAAGAATTTCCTTTCCTCTGGTAATCATTGGACTTTTCTTTTGAATCTGAAAGTTACTTTGTTAGTCTTTTATCTACCCTTTTCTTTTTATATCTAGATCTCCATCATCTCTTCAATTAAATTCACTTTGCTTTATTCATTTAGTATTTATTATAAGTTTTATTGGCAGTGCAAAAGACCAACCCCAGGTTTCTCGCATGCAACATATGTACTTAATTTTTGAACCTATATTCTGAGTGGTTTATTTAGTATTTACATCTACTTGTTTTTATTTTCAGTTTTACTATTTTTCTATTGTTTTATTAATCCATTTTTTCTATTTTAAATAAAATAATATGTTGTCTTTCCTCAGTTTTTCAATAGGTTTTTTTTATCTATGTCCACATATTGAGGATTAAGCTAAACTTTTTTTAATTTGTCAATGTACTTGTCCTCTAACAGACCAAAAACTTTATTCAGTTATTCATGTTTATATTATTATGAATATTGTAATTTATAATTGATAAATGATATTGAATACTACACTTTTTTTCCTGTTTATTTTGTTGCCCTAGAGGGTCCATAGTTTTATTTGTTTAAATTTTCATGTTTGGAGTCAGAGCACATAAGTAACTTGCCTTGTAAGCAGCCCACTTGGTTTCATTCCTGGCACTCTATACTGTCTTTTGAGTCCCATCAGGAGTCATCCTGGAGTACAGAGCCAGGAGTAAGCCTTGAGCACCACTAGGTGCAGCCAAAACCAAAAAATAAAGTAAATAAAATTTTATGTTTTATTGATAGTGGCCATGCAAACTACCCCAATTGTTTAAACCTTTTTCTCCTAAAAAGAAAATTTGTAGTGTTTGAATTCACTTCCTTCAGATGTTTCTCTTGGAGGCTGTCTTGGGTTAGTTTGTTCCAGTTCTTTTTGTTCTCTTGAGGCACAGAATGTCTAAGGACTTCCTTTCCTCAGACAAAGAACACCACAACCTCTTATGTTGATCCTCTTTTATGCTTTGTATCCCTAGCCTTTTATTTTTTTCTCTTTTACTTATAGAGTAGTTTTCCAGCAGTATCTTGAGAAAATTTGCATACAAAATAAAATTCATCCAAGTTATTTTCTTCTGGTCTTATTTATATTCACATTATTATCTTATTATAGTAATAGAAAGAATTTTCTACTGCCCATTTCTATTAAGAAGTTTCAGCTTTCCCAAACTTGAAAATTCATTTAAGCATTCACTTTAAAAATATTTGTCAAATAATGTTATTGACTTGACATTATTTCCAGTACTAAAATTTCAGGAGTACAGTTTCATTCATCTCTTAATCCTTATCACATACACCAAAGGTCTAGTGTCATCACATACTTTTTATTCCCTCAGGTAATTGTTTTGTTTTTTTTTTCAAAGTGTCTAAGATTAAAAATTACTTGTGTACTGTCAGGTTTTTTATATTATTTATATTCCACTTAGTACTTATCTCTTATTGGCTTTTTAATTTAGTATAATTATCTCAAGTACTAACCATGCAAAAGGTACAATTTCAACTTTTTTTAAATAGTAAAGTAGTGCTCAATTGACTTTATGTACCAAAACATTTTTTTCCAGTTATCTGTTGATATTTAGGTTGACACGATGTTTTGGCTATGGAGTATAACAGTGGTACAAATATTATCTAAATTAATATCTTCATGCATTCGGATAAATGCTGAGGAGTAGCATTGATGGATGAAATGCCATTTTCACATTTAGATTTAAAGGCCTCATGGGGCTGGAGTGGTGGCACAGGGCGTAAGTCATCTGCCTTGCGTGTGCTAGCCTAGGATGGACCGTGGTTCGATCCCATGGTGTCCCTATGGTCCCCCGAGCCTGCCAGGAGTGATTTCTGAACGCATAGCTAGGAGTAACCCCTGAGCGTCACCGGATGTGGCCCAAAAACCAAAAAAAAATGCAACAATTTACATTTTCATCAAAAGTGTGTATGACTTTCCTTCTCTCCTCATCCCTGTCTGTACATATTTTTATCTCCTTCTCATTCCTTCTCCCCATCTTGTCCTTCTCCTTCTCCTCCTCTTCTTTGTCATTCCCCTCCTTCTTTTCTTCCCTTGCTTTTCTTCCTTCTTTTTTCACCTCCTTGTCATCCTCTTCTGTCCTTCTACTCTTCCTCTCTTTTTCCTTTCTCTCCTTCTTTTCTTCCTCTTTTTTACTTCTCCTCCTTCCTCTTCTCATATTTCTCCTCCCACAGCCCCTTCTCTTTCTCCTCTTCTTCCTCTTCCTTTCTCTACTCCTCTTCTCCTTCCTCTTCTTCTCTTCCTCCTCATCCCTCTTCTCCTCCTCCTCCCACTCCACTTCCTCTGTCTTCTCTTCTTCCTCTTCCTTCCTCAACTTCTCCCTTTCTTTTTCTTCCTTTCCCTTCTCCTTCTCCTTTTTCCTCCTTCTCCTTCTCTTTTTTCTCCTCTTATTGTTCTCCTTCTCCTCCTCTTTCTATTTCTCCTCTTCCACCATTTACTTCTCTTTCTTCTCTCCTTCTTCTTTGTCCAATATGAAGGTTTATAACACTTGCTAAAAAGGCATTCCTTTCCTTGAAGTATGATCTTGGCTCTTAGGCCGAAATTATATATCATTACATGAGTGGATGTATTTCTGGTGTCTTTTCAGAATTAAGTCATTCCATTCAGCCTTGCATTTTCTTTAATTGCAGAATCACTCCTCTTTTAGTAGATTGTTTTCTCATATAATTTGAAGTCTGGATGCATGATACTTCCAATTTTCTTTTATTATCTCAGTGGTGCTTCAGCTAGTCTTTCTTATTCTTTCATACAAAGCTTAATAATGCTTGTTCTATTTTTTGAATATTATACCAAATATTTTGGTAAGGATTGTGTTGAATATGTAGATTGTTTTAAGTAATACTGACATTTTAACAATATTTTTTCAATCTGTGACCATTGGATATATTCCTTGCCCCATTTTTATCATGTTCTTTTATTGATATCTTATTTTACATCTAGAGGTATTTCATGTACCAATTTTTAAATGTGTTCTAGATATCTTATACCTTTTGATGCAATTTTAAATGGATTTTCTTGGGGTTGGAGAGATAGCATGGAGGTAATGTGTTTGCCTTTCATGCAGAAGGTCATTGGTTCGAATCCCGGCATCCCATATGGTCCCCAGAGCCTTCTAGGAGCGATTTATGAGTATGGAGCCAGAAGTAACTGCTGAGCGCTACTGGGTGTGACCCAAAAACCAAAAAAAAAAAAAAGATTTTCTTTTTTCATTTCTTCATCATATAATTAATTGCATATATGAATGTGGTAGATTTTGATTATATATCCAGCTACTTTACTGTATCCATTCATAATTTCTAATATTTTGTGGAATATTGGACTTCTTATGTATATTACCATATCATTTATAAATATATGTTTACTACATTTAACCTAATTTTGAGTATTATTTTTGTATTTTTATTGACTAATTGCTCTGGGCAATACTTCCAAATCTATGTTGAATGATACTGGTGATAGTGGATATTCATTTTTGGTTTTGAGCTTAGAGTAAAACTTTTTTTTTAATACCATTAAATACAAGATTAGCTGAAATTTGTCATAAATAACTTTTAAATTTGAAGTATGTTTTTTCTCTTCTCAATTTATTAAAATAGCTTTAGAATCATAAGCTATTAAGTATCATTTATTGATAATTATCAATTTACCACTTTCTAAAATTAATTTTAAGCATTTTCCCTTTTGATATTTGGAAGAGTTTAAAAGTATAAGCATTATATCTTTGAAAATTAATTATTTATTTCTTTCTTTTTAAAAATATCTTTATTTAAGCACCATGATTACAAACATGTTTGTAGTCAGCTTTTTGTTAAAAAAGAGAACACCTTCACCAGTGCAATATTCCCACCACCAATTCCCCCCGAATAACCTCCTTCCTCACCCCTCCCCTGTATTCGAGACAGGCATTCTATTTCATCACTACCATTGTCATGATAGTTGTCAGTGTAGTTATTTCTCTAACTGAACTCACCACTCTTTACTTATTCCTGGACTTTTGAGGTAGATTACCAATTTTATATCTATCCTTGTGAGGTGCTTTTATAAAATATTTGTTTCTTCTTGAGTTCTAGTGTTGTGTTTTCTAGTTTTACTGTCATCTCTTTTGTTTATTTTGTACCACACCAGCAGTACTCAACACTTAGTGTTCAGAGCTCAGAGTTTTTAGCTCTGTGCTCAGGGTTCATTCTTGATGGCTCTCAATAAATCATAAGTGATGCCAGGGATCACACTAGTATATATTGCATGTAAGGCACTAAATACTAAACTCTTTAATGGTTTTCTTTGGATTTTCTCTCATGCTTTCTCTGTCTTTATTAAAGTTCTTTCTACTTAATTTCTTTGTTTCTGTGAACATTAATAAGGTTATTGATCTGAAGTCTTCCTTCAGGAATTTAGAAAATTATGGAATATCGAGAGTCATTTCTGAGCTTTTGCGTAGGTCCTCTAGTATAAGTAAATTCTTCCATTTCCTTACTAGGACCATTCCACATGAAAGCAAAGGGTGGAAGTCCAAAGAAGCCAACAATTTGATGGTGTTATTGTGGCCTTAAATTTGTATCAATCTGGATGATTTCTAGAAATTTGCAATCACAGTTTCCATGGAGTAGCTACAGCACTGACTTTAGCAGGCTTAGGTTCTAACCAGGAGTTCAAGTTGCTAACATCTGATAGGTGAGGTGGTGTCAAACACATGGTGTGGATGAGGATAATGGTCATATGAGATAAACTTCATTAGCTGTACGTAATTTGTATTTGCCATCATCTGGCAGAAATTAGTTGACAAAGCTCAACATAAATCGTATTGTGATAACTTAAGTATTAGGTAATGTCTGTTACACTAACTTTGAGCAGGTGTGCATGCTATTGCCAGAAGAGTTCAAATTCATAAATACTCTTGTGAAGCTGAGAACTATGCTTCAATAGATTTGGATATGTGTGTGCTGTTACAGTTACTTTGTGCTAGGTCTGTGCCTAATGTGAACAAGTCTACTGAGTTGCAAGAAGTTTGAGTGTTTAGGGAGTTTGTGTTAATATCCAATACTTGGAAAATAATGATCAATTAGTTCAGGCTTGTGAATGGCCAGAGATAACTTTCTGCCAAGCTTGTTCAGCCTTGGGACACTGGGCTTCATATTACAAATGTCCAAGGTGCCTTTGCACATATGTTAGGAGAACTTGAGTAGCAATTAGGAGCTCACAATTGTCAGAATCTTGTAGTCTTCCAGCTCTCTGCTGTGGGGTAGGTTTAAACGGCAATTGAAAAACCAAATCTTAGGCATGCCTTTCAGAGCTGAATATCTGCACAGCAAGCAATAGTCCTTTGCTAACTTGAAATGATGTGGGAGTTGAGGCCGGCTTGCTCGCAGTTCCCTTTAGCAGTTCCCTTTGGACTATAAGGGACTGAATCTGTTGACTCGACTAAGTCAGTGTCACTCAGCGTGCTCTACTATAGGCTTGGGACTGTTACAGCTCTCCAGGAATGGGGTTTCCCATCCAGATTGCCAGAGGCAACTGAAATGAAACCTGATGATGGCTCTGATATTTGCATCTCTTGCTTTTCCTTCAGAGATTCCAAAAATAGAACTGTGTAATTGGGTAGTTAGGGGCTAATTGTAAATCTTCTCTTTCCCAGGGCAGCATTCTGTATCTTAAAAGCCCTTCCATTGCTATTTATTTCCTACAGCTATTTCCAAGCATGCCCTACACCTACAAACTGCAATTTTTGGAAGCATGCTGCTTTTTCACCATTCTCTGACTCCAGATTCCTCCTTGTCTGGGGCTCTTTCACATCCCAAATGACAGATCCTTGGATTATATTTTGTAATCAATCTGTGTGGGGTTTTTTTTAGTGCAAAATTTTAAGTCTTCATGAGAAAAAGCTAGTTAAGAGTTTAACTTATATCTTCATGACTGTATTTCTCTGTGCTAAACACTGCAAACACTCGTCATCATTTCTCATTTAGCCATGGTGGAGGCACTTAGTTGGGTCCGCAGAGTAGTGAATTCTTACATAAGTAGTGGGGATCTTCTTATTTACAGCCTAGTGTTCCTGAGGCTGATGTTAATCTTCTATCCTCATTTTACATATGAAAGCAAATAGTTCTTTCATCACTTTGGAGCTTGTTTTTTACTTTTCTATACCCTGGATAAGCTATAGAGAATTTCTCTTGCCACCATGTTAGTCTGATTTAAATGGTGGTTTCTGCTTAGAGGAAAAGTGAGAGTATATATTGTATGATCCATCCTCAAATATTTCTTTTTATATTTAAAACTAGTCAGATTTACAATTAATTCTATTGTTGTTTCATTTTGCCACATTGCCTTAAGATAGGACTTATTTGTTAATTCTTCACTTACTGAAGAGTTTTCAGGCCATAAAAAAATCAAATAACATGAAAATAACAAGTAAATGAAAACTAATATCTCTAGTATATTATAAATAAAAAGTTTTAGTTGAATTTGCTGTTTTGTTTCAGACTTACTTTTTATTTTTTGCTTTTTGGGTTATACCCTATGACCCTCAGGGGTTACTCCTGGCTTTGTGCTCAGAAATTTCTCCTGGCTTGGGGGATCATATGGATGGGACACTGGGAATCGAACCAAGGTCCTTTCTGGATCAGCCGTGTGCAAGGCAAATGACCTACTGCAGTGCTATTGCTCCAGCCCCCAGACTTACTTTTGCATAAAAAGTGTGTTTAGAACTTTTTTCTGTTAGCATTGTAGATATTTAGTAGCTAGATCCAACTCCAGCAGAGACGATTTCTCCTAACTTTTAAATAGTCCTTAAGTTCTGACTCAGGATAAAGGAATACACCCCTTCACACAACCTTGCAATTTTAGTGTGTTATAAGTATTCTGAAAGGCATGTCATAGTCATTTTCCCTAAGTAAATTCTCATTCATCCTACAACATTCCCAAAATGTGCTATGTATTCCTGAGTTATTACATGTAATTAGTGTGAACATTGTTAAATCATCTTGATAAAACATACTGATAGGGAATACCTGTGAGTATTGTGTATTTGTACATTAAATATTGAGGAGCTTAAGAGGATAAAATAGAGGAAGTTAATCTGCTAAAAAATGGTACATGATTAATCATAAGGATTAACTGTGCATTTTCTCTCAATTAATGGCTTGGGGACCTGGCAGAGCAAACCAGACAAGAAATCCTTGGAAGGCTCCATGGAGGGGTCAACCCCTTGAAGAAGTGGAATTGAAAGGGTCATGAGAATGATACAAGGCCATTTCATGCATAAGCAAATTTCCAAACTCAAAACAGCCATGAGTGGAGGTGATAGCAAATCAATTTATTTGGTAAAAAGAGATTTATATATTAATACTTATGAAAAGATAAGACTGATGGGTATTTTAAGTAAATTTCATAACATTGAGTCCTATATCAGTTTTTGTTTAGCTAAGAATAATAGTAAAGGGTAATAGAAATTGCTCAAAAATGCTCTTATTAACAGCAATCTCTTCAAACCCTAGAAGTCCAGAAACATAAAGAAGAAACCTCAATGCAAGAGTTCCCTGCCCTTATCTACATTGTGAAACAATTGCTGAAGGTCTGTAATCAGAAATGCCTGTTTTGCATGGCCACTTGCCAGGGAATCTTTCGGGCCAGCTGGAGATTCCTAGTCAGAACAGATCGTCTTTAAATGCACAATCAAAGCCAGGTCAAATATGTGTTAGAACAGACTGAGAAATGTGAAGCCAAATATGATAAATCATGGCAAGGAGTTGGCTGTGAGAGAAGTTGGCTTTGCTTGCCTCACCACACAGTTCAGGGAGTGGCTTGCTTGCTGATGATAGGGTGCATTTCAGAAGCAGAGCTCTCTTTTCTCCTACAAATATGGCCAGTAACACTCCCATGAGTGCTACTTCCAAGTGTGTGCTTTCCTGAGCTACAAGGAGGCACCAATGACAATAAGCATTTGGTATTGTTTGAATTTATCACAGTAAAGTACCTTTGTGATATTAGCTGAATATAAATCACATCCTCTCACTACCTCTAATTTACATTTTCTTTTTTCCTTATTATTGCTCTGATGTGACTGAATGTTCTGAGTTTCTCTTAGGTACATGGATTTCTAAATTTTCTGAATGCCTTCACTACTTCTGCTTTTCTTTAAAAATCAAGAATGTATTGGAGTATAATCTCTAAAAGTACAATAGATATAGGGACATATTTCAACATGTCCTCAAGAAAGGTATTTTATTTCATTGAAAATTATTTTACTCAAAGTAAATAGATCTAGGCTAGATGAATTTATAAACCTGGCATCTACCTTTCTTAACAGCTGGAAGACTCTGGCAGGCCTATTTTTGGATCATTAGGCATATTTAAATATACAATAATGCCAGGTCTTGGCTGTGTTTCTCTGCCCTCCTGCTAATAAACTGATATTTGGACAGCTGCTGCTTTTGATAGTAGGATTACAAAATTATACATTTTTAATGTAGCAGGAGTACAATTTATTGTAAAGAATAGAAAAATTTAAGAACATAAAAACAAATGTAAAAGAATAGAAAATAAAAAGAATAAGCATTAAGTTATTTAATTATTTCTGTGTCATATTTATATGTATGATATTGTCATAGATTTTATTAAAAATCTGTGATCATACTAAGAAGGTATCTATTTTCTCTTATTTGTATTTCTCATTTTTTAATATTTTGAACAATTGGTTATGAGAAAGTACAATATTAGGAATATTATAATATACCTATAACATATAATATTATAGCATCTGTAAAAGTTCTATTTGGTTTGGTGTTATTTATTTTGATATAATTTCTTTTGAAAGATCCTGACTTGGGAGTGGGCACAAAAACAGCACTCTTTATGTCTAGAAGACCTTTAAACTTTATATACCAGAAAGTTATCTCAAATCAGTCAGAACTGCACTAGTGGTCCACCAGAACAGAAACTCATCACATGTAGTCTGTAGACAATTGAAACATGCCTATTTGAATTGAGATGTGCTATAAATGCAAACTACATATTGGGGTTCAGTCTTTTTATGAAAATAAAAATATTCTATTAATAAATGGTCTTAATAAAATAGTACTTTCCTCAAGATACTAGAAATTTAGTTTTAATTTTAAGCTAAAAATACCTCTCCTGAGCAAATACCCTAGAGAGGCTCAAAGACAAAATACAGAAAAGGCATTTGCACTTCTATGTGCATTGTAGCACTAGTCACAATAGACATAATCTGGAAACAATCAAGTGCCAAAGACTAGATGAGAGAATAAAAAGAGACAATGGTGCATCTACACAATGGAATGCAACACAGCTATTTGGGAAAACAAAGTCAAAAAATTTGCTTATACATGGATATACATGGAGAGTATCATGCTGAGTGAAATGAGTTAGAGGGAGAGGAGGAGACATAAAATGAAACTACCTGTCTGCAGTCTGCAATCTAAAAAACAAAAACCTATAGTATTTGGACTGGAGGTACCAGGTTGAAGCATAGGTATTTGCACTGATGCAATGCTACTCATGTTTAGGTTTGACAATTCTGGGAGGCACTAGGGACACCTAGGTTGTGTTGAATGTATGTGTGTGTCTTGAAGAAATGGTGTTGAGAGGGGGATCCTAGAGAATGACAGACAACTTTAAGGCCCACCCTAAGAGGCCTAAAAGTTAGAGGAGGAACAGGAGATTGAGCTCCATTCCAGTAATTTATGATGATCAGTCATTCACTTAGGTAATAAGGACATCATAAAATTCAGAAAAGAGGGCCACCTATGGGGACAAAAAATATTAAAATTATACATGTTCTTTAAAAAAGCTTGTCTATGCTATATTATAAATAAGGAGTCACTTGGAAATGTGGTAGAGCACCTCCCTTGTAGGGAATTAAATTACTGGTACTACCTGAGAGAATCCAGTTAGATTTCAGAAATGTTAACATTGTGATACCAATACTATATCAAATGTAGATCTCTGGTATATCACAAACAAATTAATCAGTGATACCCAGAAAACACCATGACCAAGTGTGTGAGTTCCAAAGTGCTACTAACTGTGTGAGAACTTCATCTTCGATGTATGTACCACAAAGCATTCAAGCCCAGTCCCAAATGTGCCAATAGACCTAACACTAATACAGAACAAAGGGAAAGCAAAAAAAAATTCCTATTATATTCCTATTGTTTGGTCATTATGGAATTAAATAAAACATGACTCCATACCTTGTATGTTCATTTTTAGCCAACAACAAGCATATCAATGTTTACAGATTTTAATATGATAAATATTTTGCTTGTCATTCAGTTTAGCTTAAATTTAAAATTGTGCTGCTTTCAGAGTCTATGTTGCAGAAAATTATAGATGGGAATGGATGAAGGGATGTTAAACATGAATTTAGCTTCAATTTCCACTCTCTACCTAATTTATATATAAGATATAGCTTCGCAGTTGCTGATTTGATTTTTTTTTCTCTGTAGTTAGGGAAAAGTGTTGATTCCAGATTCAGTCTCTATGGGTTCATACCTTTGTACACTATTTAATAAATAACATGCACTGGTCAATTTATTTAAATGGTATGTGCCTCATTTCTTTTCTTTGTAAATAAAATGTAGCTGATTGCTTCATATGGTGGTTGCGAGGACTAAACAAATATATATTAAGGGTTTGCAAGTAATCCCAATATGTTACTACCATTTATAAGAGATGATATTTTGTTGTTGTTGTTGGTTTATTGGGCCACATCAGGTGACGCTCAGGGGTTACTCTTGACTATGCGCTTAGAAATCGTTTCTGGCTTGAGGACCATATGGAACACCGGGGGATCGAACCATGGTCCATACTATGCTAGTGCAGGCCTTACTCCTTGTGCCACCACTCCAGTCCCAAGAGATAAAATCCAGAAAAATATCTTTGATACATCAAAGGAAATATGTGTGCAGGAACAAGAAACTGATCATTGGTGAAGTTCCAGCTATGAAATGCTCTATGGCTTTGATCCTCCTCTTTGTGAACTGGCACTTCATGACAGCCTGTGTTGAGGCCAATTGGACCACAATAAAAGAACCTGACACATATGTAAATCTTGGTAAAGTGTTGCTACCTACCCCCAATGTCATTGACTTGGGCCATTTCCAGATGTCTTTCTGTTCTATTTGCTACACTTTAGAAGACTCTCTGGATTGACTAAAATTTTCCTTGGAAATTGCAAAATAAGATTTGCTCTTGGCTGAGAAACTATTCACTCAGTTTTATTAATAATTTTTTATCTTCTCTTTAGAAAACACTAAATTCAAGCAAGGAATCTTGACAAGTGTTTGTGAGTTTTATAGTCTTTTAACATGAGTAATTATCCTCGTACTTACTAGATATATTATCTTCCTCCTCATTTCTGGAGCACTCTACTAGTGTCCCCCAGCTTGTCTCAACCTGTGCTTCACAACTTGGTCTTATTTTCCAATTCTTTCATGATAAACAAAATTTCCTCAGACTTGGAGCACCCACAAAGTGATTTTAAAGAATCTTCTAACTACTGCAAAAGTCCTTCCAGATTTGCCAGGTTTGTAGCTTAAAGCAGTGTGTTTCTCATTGAGCACTCTCTGTGCTCAATAGATGTGTCATGATTCTCTGTTGCTTTGTGTGTCTCCTTAAAATTAAAAGCTAATCCTATGTCTTTTGGCATTTTCTTTCATTTCAATACTAAAAATCATGTTTCAGGGTGAAAACTGAATATCCTAAGAAGAAAAGGATTCATGAAGAATTATGTTCTATCCTCTAAGCTTGTATATTCAATGTACTGTGTTGGCCTACCCCTACATTCTTAGATATCACTCCTTTCCTACTTCTGCCCCTTTAAAACTTCCCCTGAGCTTTTTGTTCAGGGAATAAGCTATGGGACATTACCCTAAGCTGTTTCCTTTGTGCAGAAGCTTGCAAGCAATAAATACAGCCTATTTTTTCCCCTAGCTTATTGTCCATTTCTGTTTATGCTAAAAATCCACAAATCCTGATTCTTTCAAAACCCGAGTTTAAAGACTGTAGGACAATAACACATGGGGCCAATTTCAGGGGGAAATAGTGAAAAATACAAATCCACATACATCACTCACCCAGGAAAACCATTTCCTAGGGGTTGACATTCATGTTATTGAGAGAAAGCCTTTGATGTGATCTCCTCTTTGTATGGGAGTTATGTATGGGCTGCATGGGAGTTTTGTTCCACTCAGGAGGTACCTAAAGCCATATGTTCAAGGCCCACAAGGACCAGCTGTGGCTAGCATTGTAGGTTTATTTGCTTTTAGTATTATTATTCTGGCCTTAGGCCACTGCTTAACATCCACCTTGTGCATGATTATATTCTGATTATCTTGAGCTGTGTTATGAGACCCTGGGAATAATGCAACTAGTTAGTTCAATCTCAGACTTGCCTATTTTCATACAAACCTCTGGCAGCTAAATTGATATAGTTCTTCCAGATTTCTGCATATTACATATATTTCTCATTTATAAGTACATTTCTTGATTGCAGCTTCTTTCTAAATTTAAAAATAAGATTGTTGTTGGAACATTGTATGCCTAAGGCTCAATCATGAATAACACTGTAATTCATTATGGCTTAATTAAAAAGATAGATGCAATATATTTCAATCAGATGTATAGAGTGCATATAAAATATATCTTATATTTTAAATATGAGAAAGCTAACCTTGAGGGACTACGTGATAAAATTCAGCCCATATAGATGTCTAATGACAAGGTTAGGGCATTACTTATGTTTCCTTCTCTAATGTAAATTCTATTTTTAAAATTTGAAACACTGGGACGTATAATACTGATAACTATAGTGCTCCACATCACACTTTCCTCCACTGTTGTTTCTGGGTCAATTCATTCTTTTTCTCCCCCACCCCAGCTTCTCTACCCTTGGTGAATTCAATTCTGTAAATCCGTTTTCAGATTTATTTTCAATGACTATGCTTCTTTCTATACAATACTTGAGAAAAATATTTTATTTGTCTCATTCTAACTAACTCCACATATTACAATGCTCTCTAATTACAATACCCACTTATTAGCAAATTGCATGATATAATTTTTGTGTTTTTTGGGGGGGAGCACACTTGGTTGTGCTCAGGCTTTCTGCTGGCTCTGCACTCAGAAATCACTCCTTGCAGTTTCAGGGGACCATATGTGGGGATGTTGAGGACTAAACCTGAGTCGGCTGTGTGTAAGGCAGACACTCTACCCTCTGTACTGTCATTCTGCCCCCACATAATATCATTTTTATCATAATGTATTTATATTTATTTTATACTGATAAGAATTGCAATGCATTGAGAACACAGACTAAATATATTTCAGACCGACAAAATATGTCTTATTATTAGGCCTCAATTATAGAGTGGTATACAATCATGGAGTGTGTTTACAGAGCTTGAGTCAATTATCCAGAGTTAAAATAGAGACAGGTACAAGTCCTCCAGCCAGCAGTTGCAAACAGCTGCAAAACCCCAGTGGTATTATCAGATTTTGTTCCCTTATTTTACTTTGGAACAAATACTGTGTTTTTAATTCTTCTCCAGTCCCTTCCACAGTTCAATTGAGAAACTATTATTGTTATTTTTCAAGTGAAGAAATTGGTATCAGAAAAGGCCATTATTAGGGCAGATCTTGGAGTCATCCCCTTCTCTCCTGACAATAAGAATTCCAGACTGCTGTGTCACACAGTGAGCATCAGCCCTCAAGCATGGTACAGAAGTCTTTATGTCCTGTGCTTGATGGTCAGGCAACTTTATGGTGACTGGGAGCCCATCTTTTATTTCTCTCCATACTAATGAGCAAGAAGTACTTAGGCTTTACTTTCCCCTAACTGTATGACAAAGATATTGAAATTTATAAATGTTCTTCATACTGTTTTTCAAATAAAATTGTGTTTTAATGAAACTAATAACATCTGAAGATAATATAAAAGCCAACATATGCAACTAACAACATATGAAGCATTTGTTTTTCTTTTATCGTACCTTTAGTCTAAATATTGGCAATTGCTTGATGTAAGGAAATTTAGAGATGTTATAATTGCTATCTGATTGGACTTGACTTCCACATCCACCTCAGTTTCCCTTTATCAGGAGTTAAATACTGTTTGATTTTATTGAGTGTTCAAGGACTTAAATTGCATTCTGAAGGACTAGTAGCTCTATGCTGCCATCTACTGGAATTTATTAAAAGATGCAGTTTTTCATAACGTATTTGAAAAAGTAAAATTTGACAGAAAAATACAAAGATAAATAATAACAGATGTTTGTTTGCTTGATAAGTAAGCATGAAAAGATTATATTAAAATAAAAATTATTACATATATAAGTTTGCTACACATTAATTTATTTTTCAACATTTGCTTCTCTTTCTACTACAAGTTTTGTACTGAAATAAAGTATCTGCTATGGTACAAAATCAGTCTAAAGTTAAGCATTATCTCCTTACAGTGTGGAGGTTTTGTGTTGGCTAAAACCAATTTCACAATTTAAAAGGCAAGACAGAAAAATCTTCCCTCCCCCTGCAAAGAGTAAATAAAGGTCACAGAAAAGAAAATTCTTGTGATAAAATGGTGATTAGACTCCTTAAGAATGATTTAGAAAACGTTATTCCTGGTTGTAGCAGTAGCGCAGCGGTAAGGTATTTACCTTGCTGATCCAGGATGCATTTTGTTTCGATCCCTGGCGTCCCATATGTTCCCCCAAGCCAGAAACCTGCAAGAGTAATCCCTGCAGGTCACCGGATGTGCCCCCCAAAAAGAAAAAAAACATTATTTTTTCTATGAATAATAATTTCACTGAATGTTTTAATGTATAGACTTTCCCAAACAGAAAATAAAACTTTTATTTATTTTTTTTTAGTTTAGTTTTTTTTTTAATTTATTTTCTTTTTCTTTTTTACCCCTCAGGCTACTAAAGAGCCCTTAAGCAAAAACAAAACATTTTTTTTAGCAGAAAATCAAGAAGTTTAAGTGCTTTAGAGCTCCTGTGTTTTGAGGAAGCCAAGGTAAACATAATTGAATTTTCAAATATTATTACTCTAGGTGAAATATAATTATAAAGGTCATAATTTAGATAATGACTGAAGTAAGCAGATTTAGGAAATGAAAGCCTCAATTTTAATTTCTATTTAGTTATCCTAATTTAGCAAAATTTTAATAAAGATTATTTGTATGGATATAGCAAATGCCTATTCAAAAAATACAGTGAAATATATAACTTGGAGTCATTCCCTTATTTTACTTTCCCCTAACAAAATTAATGTCTGTGTAATTTCTGCATGCAAGTAATGAACTAGAAATGAAAGAAATTAAGAAGAGAATCCATTTTTAATATAGTGTCTCAAATCATCAGATATCCAGGAATTAATTTAAGAATGGAGCTGAAATACTTATATCGTGCAGACCATAAATGCCAACTTAAAAATTGAAAAGGATCTAGAAAATAGATTGATATTCCATGTTCATAGGTTGGAATATCAACACTGTCAAAATGACTTCTACCCAAAACATTCTACAGAGTCACAGTAATACCCATTAACATTACAATGATATTCTTCAAAGATTTGGTACAAACTCTACTTAAATTTGTGTGGAGCCTAAAGAGTCCATGAATAGCCAAATTAAAACTAAGAAAAAAAAGTAAGTATTGTTTTCCCAAACTTTGAATTGTGTTACAAATCTAAATATGTCAAAATAGCATGGAATGGAATAAATATAGATTCAAAAACCAATGGAACAGAGTTCTGAGTTTTGAGCTAAATTTCAAGACATATGGGCAGATAAAATAAAATAAATAATATGAAATGAAGATAATTCCTTCAAGGAATGTCAGTAAAACTGAATAGTCACATGTAAGACAGTAAAGTTAAAACTTTCTTACTCTGTTCACAAATGTAAATTTAAACTGCATTAAAAACCCTGAGATTAAGAGTGATTCCATTAAATACATTAAAGGAAATATGGGTAAAACTTCCCAGATAATGGGACTCATCTTTTACCAGATGACCACAAAGATATAAGCAACAAAAATATAAAAATAATAAATAAATAAATAAATAAATAAATAGGGTTGCATCAAATTTAAAAGCTTCTGCAAGGAGCTGGAGAAATAGTACAGTGAATTTGGTGTTTGCCTTGCATGCAATTGACCTGAGTTCAATCCCTGCTTTTCCAAATTGTCTCCCAAGCCTGCCAGAAGTTATTTCTGAGCATTGAGTCAGAGAAAACCATTGAATTCCACTGAGTGTGGCCCCAAAACAAAACAAAAAAAAGCTTGTGCAAGACAGAAAAAAACCCTTAAAATAAAAGACACCCTACTATATATAGAAGAAAATACCTACACACAATACACAAGATAAAGGGTTACAATCTATAAAGCATTTCCAAAATCCAACAATATTATCAAAAATGAGAAGAGACAAGCAGTTCCTTTCCCAAAGAAGACATATGGATGTCAAATAGGCAACGAAAAAGTACTCTTTATCACATATCATCAGGGAAATCAAAGCATCCATGAGAATATTACTGAGAATATCATATATCAAAACTGACCCAGCATGACTGCGGTTAGATACCCCAGCATCCCATATGGTCCCCTAAGCCATGGGCAAACGTTTTCTGAGCACAGAGTCAGGAGTAACCCCTGAGCGTCACCGGGTGTGGCCCCAAAACAAACAAAAACAAAATAAAAATCAGTTGTGGGTACTATATTTCCCATTAGTTAAACATCAGTGCTGATAAGTATTCCCTAGTGACCTGTAAAGTATGATACTGTTGTATTTCATCAATTGGTCATCACTTTTAAATACAGGATCTGTAGCTTGTCTGTAGATTTTTTTTTCTTTTTGGTTTTTGGTTTTGGGGCCACACTAGGAGGTGCTCAGGGGTTACTATTAGTAGGCTCTATGGGGTCAGTAGCTTTTACTTTTATGTATGATATTTTGTCAATTTCTTCCTTTCTGTTTGTTCTTTAATTGGGAAAGAAATATTCAATAAATGCTTGTTTAATGACTAAAATGCCTTTGCTGTGTTTTTGTAGGTTAGCATTACTTAGATCTAATTCTTCGTAAAGTCTTCATTTATTAGTATTAACCATTGACGTGTCTATTCCAACTTCCTATTGTCTAGTTCATACACTTTTATTGTATTTTTAAAGTTGGTACTCAGGTGGAAAGTTGACTCTTTTATTTCAAGGAATGCCAATACTAAGGCTGAAATATAAAAAAAATCAGATAACAAAAAGTTCAGTAAATCACAGCATCCTAATCGTCAAGTAATTTCTAAGGATTTGAACTGACACTCTTATGTTCAATAAAATAATCTTTCAGCCAATATTGACTATTCAGTGTCAAGTTGCTGTCAACTTACATCCAACAAGGTCTACTTGTATTTTTATTTGTCTATGGCACTACCATTTTCCCCTGGGTCCATCATTTCATCATCTGTCATGAAGAACCTTTTGAGGAAGAAATGTCACTTGAAAATCCCTTCAGCTCTTTGAAAATGCACAACACACCAAAATCCTATAGTAAGTAAACTAGTGTAATTAGAAACCTTTATGGGTAGAGAGATAAACTGTCTAAAAATTTTCCTCTTTTTCATCAGGGTTTATGTAGGCCAGTTAAGTCAATAGAACCTTCCACTGGGTCCATTCCCACTTCTCCTTTAAGGTTGTTGCTATTCATACCTAGAATGAATAGTGTGTGTCCTTCTATATTCTATTTCTGAATGCACTGCCTTTAGGAATTCAAAATATATTGATTGTCACATAGCAGTGCTTATTTTGATTCCTGAATTACATGATGGGTGCATTTGAAACCTTGCATTCAATAAAGTCTATAATCCCTTCTCTTTTATTTAAGAGTCCATACTGGTATTGATCTTGTCCTCTGTTTGATTTTTATCTAGTGACTTGAAGTGATCCTTTTTCTTCGATGTGGAAGATAAGACATCACTCTATATCTAATTTTTGTTACTTACAGTGATTACATTTAGATCCTCTAAATTCGCTACAAGGAACACTCCTGATTCTATTGATTGATGTGATATTCTCTCAATTCCCAGAGTTTAAAGGATCATTTTTATACCTGTACATCAGCATCTGTCCTATAGTAGTAGTTCAAAGACTGGCAATTATAACCAAAGGGATAGTTTTCAATAATTTGCATTCATGATCCAACACTGTTTTTTTTACTGGTGTTTGAAGAGCATTCGTTTAAAGAACATAAGACAGCTTGACTAATTTAAAATCTTTTGTCATGAGAAGTTAGACAGACATTTTTTATTTAAATAATTTTTATTTAAAAGTGGATTACAAATCTTTCACAGTAATATTTTAGGTACATAGTGACATTGAATCAGGGGCATTCTCACCACCAGTGTTGTCCTTTCTCCACCCCTGTACCCAGCAAGCCTCCCATATAAATTTGTACTAGGCATTCTGAAGTAAGGGAAGATAAAATAATACAGGATGAGTAGAATAACATTTTATACATTTCTTATTTGATTTTAGCTGTTGGGTTTTTATGTTTTGAAGGCAGGAAAATATTCTTTTCTCATAAAGGTTGCAACATGACAGTTAATTATGTTTCAGTGCACAATGTTTCTTCTCTCAATCTATCCAGGTGGTTAAGACTTAGTTCTTTAGAAATATATGTCTTCCCAACATTTTAGTAAAACCTAGCGAGTACCTCACTTGGACTGCTACTTTTATTCCCTCCCAATCTGTATCTATCCCTAGTTCTTTAATGATAACTTTAGATGATAATTTGATTGGAACATGGAGTGTTCACAAATTTGTTGAACTATTTTTCTAGATGTGTCTGTGAGGGTGTTTCTGAATGAGATTAACATTTGAATTGATGATCTGGTTTATCACCCTTTCTAATAGAGGGTTTTATTTAATCTTTTGTAAATCTAGATAAAGGAAAGATGATCAGTAAGAATTCTTTCTCCATTCTTTGTGCTGGGACTTGAACCTTTCTGTACTTTGTGTACTAAGCAGGTGGGGATTGGAACAGTTACCTTGCACTAGTATACAAAAAATGTGTAGAGAAGCACAATAAGAAAAAGGGATTGAATTATGAAGATACTTTACCAACCTTGAATACCTGCATGGACTTCCAATGATTCAAAAAATAAGATAACATTGAAGAACCATTATGATTTTGAATGTTCTCTTCTGTTATAATAAACCTGCTAATAGATGAGAAAAATATTTTCTCAGCATAACTTATTTTACTGTAGTAAATAAATATGTGGTTTAACGGTGTGGGAAGCTTGTATTCAGCTTCTGCCAAGTTATTTGATTGATCCACAAATATGAGAAAGGCACTGAACTTTTTTTCCTCAATTAATATCATTTGTGAAGTGGAGGTAATGGCAGAGTCTAATTCACCAATTTTCGTTAGTCAGATGAGAAAAATGGGAAAACTGGGCCACACATAAGAAACATCAAATGATACTAAAGGTTCTATGACTTTTCAGCTTATTTTGTAGCAACCATCACTCAAACATGATTTGAAATATAATCTGGTGTCTTAACTCTAGCATTGCTATTTCTGTGTAGCTTATTTTCATTCTAACTCAACAGATGAATATTTTAATATTTAATTCATTTTTCATGTTTTATAGTGAGAAACAATGAGGTTTTGGATTTCTGTAAAGATGTGCACTGGACCTTGAACTAAGCAATTTTCTGAAGACAAATTAACCCTATTTTAATTAACAATGATACATAAGAGAGGATATTAATATTAAAAGTAAGTAAAATTGATTGGGTACTTTTATATGCCAGGATTTTCACTGTCTTTTCAAATATGTTGTCATTTACAATATTCACAATAGCTACTTAAGAAGACATTATTATATTTAGTTTAAGGATGAAAGAAACCAGGATTAACTGAGTTATCTTATTTTCTCTGTAACATAATACCATTACGGATTACATGAGATATTAACTTCATTGGTTATTAATAGTATAGTTAACTTCAAAGTCTATTTATTTTTCATTATATAATCCTGCCTTTTTAAGCTCCCACTGAAGCAAGCATTTTGACTAATACCCATGGTTTTTATTTAATACATTTGAGCAAGTATATGTCTTCTACATTCAATATATTAAAATCTAGAGATTGAATTGAGCTAATTGTATTTTATTTGTTAAGATATTACAAGAATGAAAGTCTATTGATGAGATTTAATGAAGTGAAAAGTCTTTGTTAATGTTTTTGTTATTTTATTATATTATAACTTTTCAGATGTTTTGTTCTCCCTTGTTATTTACTGAGAGTCAGTGCCAAAGGGCTTTTTCAGTTTGAAAGCACAAGCGACTGTGTTGACTAGGCAAGAAGAGGAATGAAAAGACCCTTTTAAAACCTGGCTGCTGTTCTCTCCTTTCATTCCTCAGGGTGGGAAGCTGAACAAAGACTGATTTTAATGGTTATGTTTCTTCTCCCAAGCGCTAACTCAACCCAGTGGACAAGATGCCAAGCCCAAATCCTACATTACCACTTGGATACCCCCCAATTCAAGAAGTTATAAAAGCCTATTGACACCATGTTATTTTGAGAAATCTGCCTTAAGGTTTTGGTGAAAGGTTCAGGCTTCTCCTAGTTGAATGTTTATGTAATCCATAACTTACATAAATAAAACATAAGCTTTTGAGTCCAGCTGAATACTCATTACCTTTGGAAGTATTTCCTGCTCAGGACTTTGGCACACAACCGGGGGCAAGAACCTTGAGCTGATTATCCAGCACTGAATTTCCATCTGGATTTCAGTTCAGTGAAATTCTGTTGTCTCTCTCTCTAAGCCAGTGATGATGTTTGTCTACATCTGCCAGTGGTCTGTATATATAGTTCTCTCTTTCTGTCTCTTCCTTTTGCTTACTAAATTTCTTTCTTTATAGGGTATATAAAATCCTGACAAAGGCTATAGTTCTCTGGTTGGTGACAGGACTGCACTCAGGTGATTAATTTTGGTATTTGATTCTAGTCTGGTTCTGGAAGGTCCTGGTGGATTCTTGTTTCTTATTTTAAGAGTCTCAAGGCATAATCAACCATAACGGACTAGCACATGGTAGAATCAGTCTGCTTTCCATCTTCTGTGACCTAAGGAAATATTTCCTTATGCTTGAATACCTGACAGTGTACAATATTGGGTTATATTACTTTTTAGGGGGGTCACACCCGGCAGCACTCAGGGGTTACTCCTGGCTCCATACTCAGAAATCACTCCTGGCAGGCTCGGGGGACCATATGAGATGACAGGATTCAAACCAATGACCTTCTGCATGAAAGGCAAACCACCATACCTCCATGCTGTCTCTCCGGCCCCTATATTACTTTTCAAAGATGATCTCTCTAAGGCTACATTCTGAATTTGATTTAGACTGTATCCTCTTTTTTCTCATTGTTTCTAACTTTTGGGAAGTTTTTTTTTTGGGGGTGGGGTGGGGTCACAACCAGTGACGCTCAGGGGTTACTCCTGGCTATACACTCAGAAATCGCTCCTGGCTTGGCGGAATATATGGGACGCTGGGGGGGATCAAACCGCAGTTCATCCTAGGTCAGCCACATGCAAGACAAACGTCTTACCACTGGACCACCGCTCTGGCCCCATTTTGGGGAAGTTTTTAATAGCAGCGGCAGTCCATATAATTTACCATTCACTTACTTTGGGTTCTCTTAGTCTAAATACCACACTAAGTGTCTTTTTTTGGGTTGGAAGAGTATGGAAGATGACTTGCATTAGTTCTCCCACAGATGAGTAGTTTTGAGCAGCTTTCCAGGCTGGAGCTGGAATTTCACTTCTGCTCTGCCCTAAGCAGTGTGAAGAGATTCTAAAATATTCCCCTGAGGTATTGCCTAGCTATTCCCAGTTTTTTCTTTCATCTTACCTAACTTTGCTAAAATTGTACAATCAGGCTCTTTCTGTCTAAAGAGAAAAGTTATATTTTTGATGAGAGAGTTTTCACTTCAGTTAAGTAATCTTTATTAGCATTACCTTTCATTCATCTTTAGAAAAGGTTCATAATAAGGGGCAGAGAGACAGTGCAATGGACAAGGCACTTGCCTTGCATAAGGCCAACTTACAATTCCGTATGGTCCCCTAGATACTGAAAGGAGTCATTTCTCAGTGCAAATTCTTGAGTTACCCCTGAGCATTGCCAAGTATGCCTCTCCCTCCAAACTCAAATCAAAACAAAAATAATAGGTTCCAGGATTTATAAAATTCAAATAAGGTATCTTGGGTTCATTATTAATCTAGAAAGATTAATGCTTGATTCCCAAGTGTTAGCAGGAGAGTTCTTCATGCCCTAAACTTAGTGGCAACTCCATGAATTTGGGGAAATGGCTGGATTCTGTTGAATATGGTCACTATCATTCAGAAATTTAAATTCAGGTTAGAGAAAGGATCATTTGATTGGGATTCCCAATGTATAAATTTTCCAGTATTTAAAAGCAGTCATAATGAAGACTCTTTATTTAAACAATTCATTTTGACTGTGTCTCAGGAAGAACTGGAATAACTTTGGGAGTCCCAGATCAGTATGATAACTTTGTACTAATTTCCTTTCCATAATACACTTTTCTAAGTGAAGAAAGTGACCGAGGATGAGAGAATTAGAGAATGAGGTAGACATGCTTGTGTGTGGTTTCAGCTACCACTCTGTTGGCAAAATTGCTCTAACATACTCTGAGCCAATTGATGAGTCCTTAACCTCCTCAAATGTCCAATGACTAAAAATTTTATGGTTAGCTACTTGGTCCTTCTCTTTGTTTCCCTTCACATTACCTTTAATGTCCTTTCAAACTATCCCTGATATTGATCACCAGAAAGACATTAGGTTCTCCTTATAAAGGTTCCATTTGCTGGAATCCAACTTTTGAGTGAATGAGTCTGAAGTCGGGCACCAGGAGAATTAAGAAAACAAGAAAGACATCCATAAGTGAGAAAAGTATGGGGTCAGTGGGCTTCCAGCCTTGTGAACAGAGCTGAGTGTCAACTTTATTGTCTGTGTGAACTTTATTGTACAGACTCAATCCATATCATGGGGAAGGACAGAGTAATAATTAACAGACAAAATTCCTATCTCATGCTAAGCAAACAGAGGTGGGCCTTTTACAACTCAAAAGGAGTGGGTGAAGTGAAAAGGAAACTAGGGCAAATTCTCTGTTTTGGGTAAAGCAGTGTGTGTGCTCTGTGTGTTTTGCTACTTTCCTGAGTAGACCTTTTACATCAGTCTGCCCCTGTCACCTATAATTGATATACTGATGAATGTATTTTCTGAACCTGTAGATAAGACAGGCATGGTATGCTATTTTCAGTATCAATAGGTTTGTTAACAGCAAGGTGGCTGACTATCACCAGGACCTCAGTCCCAAAAAAGCATAGTTCTTGGTTTCACTTGTGCTCTAGAGAGAGGAAATGACTTGGGATAAATGTGTATGCTGCATCTAAGCATGCTTTCATTATCCTCCATTATTTATATAATAATTTGAAAGAAAAGGAGAATAATCACTTTCATTTCCTTGCCTATTTAACACAGAGATCACATCTTAAGATGGCTATACATTTATCCTTAAAGGTAGCTGCCATTTACTTGTATAGATAACAGAATGCCCTAAGTTTATGGTCTAGGGAAATGTCTATGTAGACTTTGAAACAAAATGGGTTGAGCATACTGTAAGAAACCAATAAATTTTCCCTCACTGCCCTGTGTACTTATTTAAGTTACTGTGGAATCAATCAAATACCTAATCTATGGATGTGAAGATGACCTTTGATATTTGTTTGGCAAACAGATTATTCAGAAAACAAGTTATTCAGAGATTACTCCTGAAGATGCTCTGGGTATCATGCAGAATTTGGGATTGAATCCAGGCCTTCTAAATGCAAAGCATGATACTAAACTCGGCTCTTCATAGAACCTGTACTGACTAGATAGATGCTTTCCCCACCTAGAAAGGTCTATTCTGAAACAGAATACCCCCTTATTCAGGTTCCCCAAGTTCTTTCTGAATGATAATTATTTAACTCTGTGGCAACTGTCTCTCAGGTTATAATAGCTACCCTGGGAATTGAACACTTTATATTACTTGGTAGCTCCAATCCTCTGAAACGTTACACAGTCAGACCCTGAAATAACACTGTGCTATACAGGAAATGCAATATCCTTATGGATATAGGTTGGTACCTTTGGCTCTTATCTGAATCAGGAACCCCTCGAAAAATACTATTAGTTTTAGACTTTACAAAATGTAAAGGAATGGGAAACACATTCCCAATAGCAGACTTCTTTTAGATACTGAAAGAGAAGAGACAGCATCTCAAACTAGGCCAAAATCAACAACTACTCCAACAGGAAGGTAAAAATTCCTGCCCTCCCCAATCCTGAACCATAAAAATCTATAGTTCAAGGTGGGAGATCAGATGTTTATAAAAACAAGGAAAGAAAAGAGAACAAAAGTACTTATTGTGCAGACATGATCAGGGCCCTTTCAGTTATTTTGACCATATGCACTGCCGTTAAGGTTTTTCCTCTGACTGTACTCATGGGCTAATTTCTTCCGTTGGGTTAAACCCAAATTTATTTATTTGTCAGTTTATTTCTTTATTTTAGTTTTGGGGCCACACCTGGTGATGCTCAGGGGCTTCTCATGGCTGTGCTCTCAGAAATTGCTCCTGGCTTGGAGTATTATATGGGACTCTTGGGGATCGAACCAAGGTCCGTCCTAGGTCAGTGCATGCAAGGCAAACACCCTACCTCTTGTGCCAACACTCTGGCCCCCCAAATTTAATTTTTATTTTCATATCTATATATTGGTAGATGAGCTGAAATTCTTATTCAAGAGAAATTCTCTTCTTATTCCTGGTGATTAAGATAAGCAACTTTTGAACCCTTGTTAATTATTTCACTTATGTGATACCACCTTCCTTGTTCACTTTTAGGGGCCAATTCTCTGAGCCTTTCATAAGCACTTATGTTCATATTTTCTACTTTCCTGAGCCTTGTTGACTATAGAGAGGCACCAGGAATTGAGACCTCATCCATTTTGCTTAATCAGAGGTTTGATTCTCCTAATAATTCACATTTATAGTTCACCTCACCAGTAGGTGGACATGGAGTTGTTAATAGCTGCTTTGCAAAGGTGAGTTCTGTTCTGAATTAAGATCTGGCATTTGGGCTTAGCAGGAAATCAGTACCAAATTATACAAATCCTAAATATCCTACAGAATTTGGGATGCAAGTGTCTTGGAGAGGGGAATTTTATATTATCTTGACCACACGTATTACCATCAAGTTTATTCTCTTGTAATTTTAAATTTATGGAGAATTATAATTTCCTTGTAATTTCATGTTACTGTAGTGTAAGATAGTGATTAGAGCCATTAAGACATTTTATTCCATATTATCTTTCAATATCTAGTGTCTTTTCTAGTTTGAAAGCACAGACAGTTGTGCTAGCCAGGTGAGAAACCAGATAAGAATATTCTCTTAAGTTCTGACTTTCCATGCCATCTTTAGATTCTGACTTCTCACTTTCCAATTCTTAGTGCTAACCTTTAAGCAAGGATTTTAAGTTTCTATTGTGTTTTTCAAAATTAGAAAATTCATAATGTAATATAAGAAGGTATAAAGATCTGTTGGTACAAGGTCATTTTGAAAAACTTGCATCATTCTTCCCCCTTTTCTAATGTTTATGTAACATAGACTTGGAATAATAAATACCAGATTCTTTATTTTATTTTATTTTATTTTTTTGCTCACACCTGATGGTATTCAGGCTATTTCTGGATCTATGCTCAGGATTTACTTTTGGCAGTGCTTGGGAACCACATCGGGTGCTGGGGATCAATCTCAGTTTGGACTCCTGAAATGAAAGAATCCTACTCAGTGTACTATCCTTCTGACACTAAATAGCAAAATTTTAAAGTTTACTTTAATAGTGGAATTCTTTTAAAATTTCAGAGCAAAATTTCAGTAGCTGTGGAAAATTTCCCTGCTTAGAGTCTCTAACTATCAGCATCATAGATGACAGACTGACTGGCTGGTGAGCCACCACTAAACTTTGGATATTAATTTTCAGATTTGCAAAAGAGAATGTGGCTGGGCTAGATTATCACTAGCTAATCTATTACTAAATATTATTTAAATAGAACCTTTCTATCTGGATTTCTGTCTCCCTGTATTTTTTACATTTTGTCCTTTACTTTCCTAAAAAATGTCATATTTTACTTTGGGGCCTGAGCGGTGGCGCAAGCTGTAAGGCATCTGCCTTGCCTGCACTAGCCTAGGATGAACCATGGTTCAATACCCCAGCATCCCATATGGTCCCCTAAGCCAGGAGCAATTTCTGAGCACATAGCCAGGAGTAACTCCTGAGCATCACAGGGTTTGGCCCCAAAACAAGCAAACCAACAAAAAAACATATTTACTTAGCTCTAATTACCCTGAATATGTTATTTGCATGTCATTAAAAACACAATTCAATCATGGTTACAATAGAATAATAATTTGGTAGTAATATTTTAAGAGAATGAATGTGACATTTATACTTCTATGGCATGAATTCTACAGTTGTATTACACATGTGAAATGTATCCGATGTGTATAGTCTTAGAAAACTCTTAAGAAGGTTTTCACAGTTGACTACATGTCTTTGTTCTCAAGACTTGAAAGATGCAAGAATAGAATACATGAATATGTTTGAAGTGCTCAAAATGATTCATAGGAAATTTAAATTTAGTTTAAGGATTTAAAAAGGATCAATGAATGATGCATACATCAAATGGATTTCATTAAACTGTTAATGCAATACACTGAATCTACTAAATTATCCCAAGTTTAATAGCCCAAGTTATTAAACTTGATTAGTAAAAGACATTCCTTCTCAAGTCAACTTTAGAAAATATGATGAATATAAATCTATATTTAGACAATCCACTGTCATTTGAAAAGTGATTGCTTCCTTTTAATGCAGTCATTTTAATACATTTACATAATTTTATATAAATGTTATTCTACTTGACTTATTTAATGCTTCTCATTTAAAGAATAAGATGTATTGAGATCCAAGCTAGGGCAGAAATTTTTACAAAATTTTCTAATTTATTTCTTAATTATATTATGAATCATGTTGTAAAAGAAAGAGATTGACAAAAAATTTTGCTGATGTTATAGTCAAGTACTTCTAAGACAAAGAGAGGAAAAACTATATTAAAAGCAAATTAATTGGGTACTATTACATATAAACTCAGAAATATGAGCAAAATAGACATGCATATTTAACATGTATAATTTTTTTAAATTTCAAAGGATAAGAAAGGAATATTATAAATAAGGAAAAAAGAACAAAGGTTAAAGAAAAAAGAAAAGAAACAAAAGTAAAACAGGAAAAGAAAGAAATAGAGAAAAAAGAAGAAAAGAGAAAGAAAAGAATAAAGAAGTAATGTGACAAAATGAGACAAAGAATGAAGAAAAAGCAAAAAAAGAAAAAGGAAGTGAAAAACATTCATGCAGTTATTCTTCAATCTGAGACTAAATGTCTCTCCAGAGAAATATTTCCGAATGATCATTCTTGCAACTCAAATTCTATAATTGGACAGTGTTGATAAATTGATATTTTTTCTTTTCTTTTGTTCTTCATTATAAGGTAAATTTTATTTTGTTAAAATTCCACTAATTTTTTATTTTTTTAATTTTTAAAAATAATTTCTTCATTTAAACACGTGGTTACAAAAATGTTAATAATTGGGTTTCAGTCATTGAATGTACACCACCCTTCACCAGTGTAACTTTTTCCTGCCATTAGTGCTCCCGATTTCCCTCCACTCCAACCTCTGCCTGTCAAGGGAACATGCATTCAACTTCTCTCTCCCGCTGTCATTGTTGTGGTAGTTGTTCATGCAAATATTTTTCTAATTGTGCTCACGACTCTTTGTGGTGAGCTTTATATGATGTACTGGTCCTTCATGACCTCATCTCTATTGTCCCAGGTATTATTACCATACTGTCTTTTATTTTGCTTAAATCCCACAGATGAGTGAGACTATTATCTGTCTTTCTCTCTTCCTCTGACACATTTCACTCAGCATGATAGTCTCCATTTCTATTCAGATAGACAAACTTCATGACTTCATTTTTCCCAAGAGCTACATAGAGTGTAGATGGAGCACAGTTTTTCTAGCCACTCATCTGTTGTTGGGCACCTGGGTTATTTCCAGATTCTGGCTATTGTAAATAGTGCTGCAATGAACATAGGAGTGCAGAGGGCAGTTTTGTATTGTGTTTTTTATTGTGTTTCTAGGGTATAGCCATAGGAGTGCTATTGCTGGATTATATGGAAGCTCAATTTCTAGTTTTTTGAGGAATATCCATTTTATTTTCCAGGAAGGTTGGACCAGATGGCATTCCCACCAGCACTGAATGAGTGGTTGTTCTTACTCTTTGTGATGTGTACCAGTCTCTGTGGAAAAAGATGATATCTCATTGTGGTTCTGATTTGCATCTCTGGTTACTAGTGATGTGGAGAATTTTTTTTTGTGCCTCTTGGCCGTCTGCATTTCTTCTTTGAAAAATGTCTATTCATTTCTTCTTGACATTTTCATGAATGTGTTAGATTTTTTTTTCTTGTTAAGTTTGGTCAGTACCTTGTATATCTTAGATATTAGCCCCTTATCTGATGGTTATTGGGTGAATAGTTTTTCCTGTTGGTTCCATAGGTGACCTTTGTAACGTAGTTTTTGTTTGTGCATGTGTGTGTGTGTTTTATTTTAATTTTTTTAATTGCAGAAAATTCTCAGTTTCGTGTAGTCCTATTTGTTTATCTCTACTTCCACTTGTTTGTACAGCTGTGTTTCCTTCTTGAAGATACCTTTGGTTTTAATGTCATAGAGTGTTTTGCCTACATTTTCTTATATATAAATTATAGTTTCATAGTTTATATCAAGGAATTTAATTCATTTTGATTTAACCTTTGTGATTGGTGTTAGATAAAGGTCTGAGTTCATTTATTAGTATGTGGCTGACCAGTTATCCCAGAACCTCTTGTTGAAGAGGATTTTCTTGCTCCATCTTGCATTTCTTACCCCTTAAAAATATTAATTGATACTGAAACCCAACCACAATCATGTTTGTAACCAAGGTGTTTAAATAAAATATTATTTAAAAATATTAATTGATTATTTTGGGGTCATTATCTGAATACTTAAGTCTATTCCATTATCAGTGGTTCTGTTTTTATTGTAATACCATGCTAGTTTAATGATTATTGCTTTGTAATACCATTTAAAGTTGGGAAAAATTATACTCTCCATCTTTTTTTAACCTTAAGGGTTGTTTTAGCAATTCAAGGATATTTATCATTCTAAATAAATTTCAGGGTATTTGATCCACTTCTTTGAAGAATGTCCTGGGATTGAATTAAATATGTATAATGCTTATGGGCATATTGCCATTTTACTTATGCTAATTCTTCCAATCCATGAACAGGGTATGGAGACATTCAAATGTCTTCAATTCCTTGAGTCCTCTTTTATTTCTTCAAGCTGGTTTTATAGTTTTTTTTAAATAATTTTTTTATTGTATAGGTCCTTCATCTCTTTAGTTAAGTTGACTCCAAGGTTGAAATTCCAATAATTTTAATAGCCATAAATAATCAAAGGTCAAAGGAATCTTTGATTCCTGAAAAATATTTGTTTGTTTGTTTGTTTGGTTGGTTGGTTTTTAGGCTACATACAGTGGTCAGGAGTTACTCCTGACTCTCTGCTCAGAATTGCTCCTGGAAGGCTCAGGGGATCATATGGGATGCTGGGGATTAAACCTGGGCCTATCCCAGGTCATCCATATGCAAGGCAAATGCCCTACTGCTGTGTTTACAAACCCTATCTGAGAAATATTTGAAATAATCTATTGATCTTTTGAAAAATCTAATGTCTAATAATACTTTAAAATGCAAAAAATGAATAACTCATTGCACTTGTGCAGATAAATGCTTGAGTTTAAGTAAATGTAAGTATACTGGCAAATTCCCTGATATACCTGGTACATGCAGCAGTGTACATGGAGGAATTGATAACATGAAAAGATATGACATTGGTTATTGGGGAATAAATTGAACAATGCTGAATAGTAGAAACGTAAGAGTCATTGGTAGACTCAATTTTGCAAGCGTGGATGAAAAGGTCATCATAAATATGTTCTCCCTTTTTAAAAGAAAATAACCAATGTTGTAACCATTTTTCTAATTGATTTATGTTATTAATAATATCGTTATTCAAGCATCATGGTTACAAACATGTTCATAATTGAGTTTCAGATATAAAATACACACCCTCCCCTCTTCATCAGTGAAACTTTACTGTCACCATTGTCTTTAAGCTCACCAATAACAGCATTTTAAAGAGCCTATCAAGTTAGAACTAGGGAGTAAAATCTGTTTAGAAGTCACTTAGATGGCAATTATCTAGATTCAACATACTTTTGAGAACAAGAAGAGAAAGCTAATAATTTTAAACTATTTTTATTTTATGCTTGCTATTTTAAAACTTATTAAGTCATAAAACTAATTTCCCAAACACTGAAAAATCATTGCTCTTTAGATTCTGGCCTAGACATTCTATCGTAGACAACATTTCCATCGACTTCCAGCATCTATAATAAAGTAAAATAACATTAGAAATTCAGGAACTAGAAACCATGATAAAGAGCTACACATTTTCTCATAACTCTTGTTATTCACATTAAGTTTCAATTGCACCGTAGATTCACATTCTAAGTTTCTAACTATGTCTAGATAAGCACCTAAGAAAATGTGATGGCCTATACTTGAAATGCAAATCATGGGGGAGAGAAATGGGACATTTTTTAATGCACTCTTCATGGATACACAAAAGATCTGACAGTGTTTACAACCAGGTGTCAGCCTATCCTTTGAAAAGCACTGCAGCAGGGCCCTGTCTAACAAGGCCTCCAGGTTGTACATCACCCTCTTCTTTGAACCTGCCGTTCTGCTTACAAATTATGTCAAAATGAGGGATCTTGGACAAATATTTTGCAGATAATTGAGTAAACAGTATCTACATGAGAATCAAAGTTAAATTAGCAGATGTTTGGAAACCTTGCAAAGCTGAGAAAACTATAAATCTGCTGGACCTTTCAAGTGTCAGAGAACAGGTCAGCAGATATATTACTGTCAGTACACACACAGGTATAGCATTTCCTGAAAGGTTTCTTGCTGAATGTCCTGAACAATATCCTGAGACTTCTGAACTGCTCTGAGACTGCGATGTTGAGATCCAATGGCTAATGCTTCAAACAGCAGAGTCAGCCTGTGTCTCAAACAATAAGTTAAATCAAGGATTAGATACTAACAGATTCTAGGTACAATCACAATAACCTCTTCCAGTTGCTGTTGGATATTGCACAGTTTGAGTTTACCCTCAAAGAGATGTTCAAGTAAATGCTATTCGTGAAACAAATGGAAATATTACAAGGAGAGTTCTAAGTGAATGGCCATAGTGATTGATGTGTTTTCATGAGTGAAACCACTAACCAGAGTGGAGGAAAATTGGAAATCTCCAAGCTTGGTTCAGAGAAATCTCAAAGCAAATCCTGTCTTTAAAACCACTGCTGCAGGCAGGAAAATGACACAGCTGATCCAGTCTTTGGAAGAGATCCAGAAATTCCAGCAGTTGGAATCAAATTTGCAAGTCTGTCAGTTTCTTGCTGATACTTCTAAGTTTCTCCACCAAATGATCTGAACTGTTAACATCAAAGAGGAGGTCCTGATCATGATGCAGATGGTTGGGGACCTATCTTTTACTTGCAGTTAATCGACAGTTTCAAATCTGTCATGCAAGAAAGCATCCGAGCCAGCCCATCCATGGTCACTAAACTTAGAGCTATGTTCGTGAAGCATGCCTCTGTCCTTGATCTGTATCATTTTCGTATTAATTAAGAAAAAAGTATAGTACCGACTTCTCAGAGTGTCTCGATATTATTCTGGTGATTTGGTATTCTATGTGAGGAAGGTCTTGCAGATTATCTCAGAAAGCATGTTTATTCCTCTGCTGAAGATCATAAAGGTTCAGAATCATGACATCATCAAAGTGCCCATGCACCTGAACGAAGACAAGCTGAGACTATGCACAGCTTGGCCCTGTACGAGGTTGCCAAGTTTGCTCATGCTATTTCCATTTATACCGAAGGTATCTTAATGAATAAAACTATTTTGGTCGGCATCATTAAAATGGATCCAAAACAGCTGCAGGAGGATGAAATAAGGAAGGAGCTAGTTAATCGTGTTGCCTTTGCTCTTTATAGAGAATTAATCTTCAATCCTTTACCCAAGCCAAGTGAGTTAGTTGGGGGATAGACATATCTCCATAGACATATTCCATCGTTCTTCCCAATACATATAAGACTAAGTCAGCATTTCTGGTCTGAATATTTGACAGAAAAAAGTCTCTCATATTAGAAATCACAATGTAGAACAAAAGTGTAATAACTTCTTGAGAACAAAGATTCAAGACTGTCAGTCCACATATATTCCAATACCAAAGTTTCTCTCTGTGGACTAGTCTGCGATGTTTAATGGTCATCTCTGCCAAGAAATTCTGCCAATCAAGACCCAAAAATGACATGTCACATAGATTAGCCAAATATATGGTATGATATGAAAACCCATCAGATAGTGAATGTTCTCAGAAATCCAGACCATGCTGGGGACTTTTGTTCTGAATGAATTAAATAGGCTTCTGTGCTTCATGATTGCTTCATGATTGTCAAAGAGTTACAGAATTTCCATGGTTTATTTGAGAAAATCATCCTGAGAGACAGAACTGTTTAGGAGACTTTAAATTAAAAAACCCTCATAAATGACATTAGGCCCCTAAAAAGCATCATAGAAAATTCAAATAAAATATTTCCTGGGCCCGAAGAGATAGCACAGCGGAGTTTGTCTTGCAAGCAGCCGATCTAGGACCTAAGGTGGTTGGTTCGAATCCCGGTGTCCCATATGGTCTCCCATGCCTGCCAGGAGCTATTTCTGAGCAGACAGCCAGGAGTAACCCCTGAGCTCTGCTGGGTGTAGCCCAATAACAAAAAAAAATTATTTCCCACCATTGCCAGAACACAGAAAATATGGACAGCTTATCAAGGGGTTATATTGAATGTTGGGCAGGTGCAGATTCTAAGACAGAAAATTGCCAATGAGTTAAATGACTTCTGTTGTTTTGACTCCAAAATCTGGAAGCTTCCATGGAGAATCTCAATAAGGAGCTCCTAGCTGATATTGAAGCTCACTATCAAGACCCTTCCCTTCCTTACCCCAGAGAAGATAATATATTCTTGTATGAGTTCACGTACTACCTAGAAGTGACTGACATTCACAATCCCTTGAACAGGATATATATAAACATGAAGTTTTTGCCTTATTTCTTCATGGTCAACTTCCTCTCTTCTATTGCCCACTCATCAAAGTTTCAGTATAACAAAAACCTAGGAATGGTCTGCCACAAGTCTGCCAACCCTGTGAATTAGCCTCCCCTTGTAGTTGTCCTGTTTACTCTGCTGAAGTAGTTCCATTTCTGGTACACAGAACAGTTCCTGGTGCTGATCAGCTAGTTTATTTTCTCTATAGTGGAGCAGTGTACAAGCCAAAAGATACCTAAAATGCCTGAAGATGTTGTGGTTGCCCTTCTGATCCTGGAGAATTATGTCCTGTGCACCAAGCTTCCCCAGAGTGTTGATAAAGCAATGTGTCTAACTTCATTTTCAGTGAGTTCAGAACAGTTCTGTAATTATTTTTTACTTTTTTCAGTGAAATGATTGTCTTAAAAACCTTCCCACCATCACAAAAATGTATTAATAAATTAAAAGGAAACAACTGTTCACTGAACTGCATTGAACTATCAGACATTTTAAGAAAGATGTTTCAGGAAGATGCACTGATTATTGTTTAAAGCATGGTATTATATACAATTTATATCATGTAGAAGAAAAATATATTTTTGTACTTCTTATAAATGCTGATTGTGCTTGTTATATATAAATACATTTAATTTTATGTTCTAAAGAAATTTTCAGTAAAGTAGTAAGAGCAGTAAAAAAAAGATCGATATAAATTTGACAGTCTGGTAAGCTATTCTATAATTTTATCTATATTATTTATAAAGTAGGCTCTAGTAAAATATATAGCATCATATTTAAAGAAAAACTAGACATTTTTACTGTTTATTTATGCTCCTTGATTTTTATTATTAATTTGGATTTTTTGCGTATAAAGAAGTCATGAAAATATTTCTACAATTAAAAAAAGAAAAGAAATAAAGTTAGACAAATGTTTCATTATTAATAAGCTCTAAATATTTCTAAATTTAATATTCTGTAATGATAGTCTAAACTTTTTGCTCCTTACACATATGTTTGATTGGATGCACATATAAACATATGTATATATAATAATATATGTGAATATATCTAAATGTATATAAATAATTGTTTCTATGAGAAAAAACCAATATGATCTATCATATAGTGTCATGGGTAATGTGTCTAGAACAAGGCAAAATGGCGATGAGTAAAAAGTGCTCAAGTGCTCATTCTAGCTCTGTGCTCCATGGTCTTGGATTCACTCCTGATGGTGCTTTGTGGGACCATATGTGGTATTGCATATCAAAACAATATTGGCAGCATGCAATCAAACACCTTAATTTTTTAAGTAAACCCTTAATTCATTATAATCCTTCTTACCTTCCCTGCAGAAATTCTTAAGATTTGCTTCTGGAATAGTGAAATGATCTAACTAACCATTGTGAAAAAGTCTGATATTTTCTTAAATTTTTTTCATACATCCATCTTATAATGTTGCTATTCCACTTTTACATACCCAAGATTGTAAAAACTATATGTTCACTTAGAACTTTTCATCCAAAGTTTTATAGAAATTTTGTTATTAAGAATTCTAAAGGGGGCTGGAATGATAGAGCAGTGGTACGGCATTTGCCTTGCATGTAGCTGACTCAGGATAGACCTCAATTTGATCCCTGGCATCCCATATGGTCTCCCAAGCCTGGAGCAATTTCTGACTCTGCTCATAGCCAGGAGTAACTCCTGAGCATTACTGGGTGTTGCCCAAAAAAGCAAAAACAAAAACAAACAAAAACAAAATAAACAACAAAAAAAAGAACTCTAAAGGGTTAAAACCTAAATTATGTCAGCAGATAAACAGCAGTCAAATGTGTATTCTTAAATAGTGTAGTACTAAGCAATAAGAATGACCAAAGAACATACATCTGACATGCATTATGGCACAAAAAGTAATATAAATTCATTTGAAAAGTCACTAGGTAGAGTACAAGGAACAAGATGCAAACAGCACATACCACTATATTTATTTGACATTATAGAAAAGACCAATTTAATCTATGATGGTAGAAGGTAGGTCAACTTTTGCTTCACATTCTTTTGTGTGTAAGGATTTGATTGATAATGGCAAAAAGTCTCCATATATTTATCAAAACTTAGAAGCTATGCATTTAAAATTGGTCTCTGAGGGCTAAATCAGTAGCTTATGTTCAGTCCTTCCCCATAGCAAGGCAGATATAACATATGAGAGAATGTACAACTATTAGCACAGAGGGATTTGTAGTGACTTAGTGAATAGGTCCCCAGGACTAACATTCCTTAACACAAAGAGAAATACTGCTTATGTTTTCATATAACTTCCTGAAACCCTGCCCATTCTTTGCTTCTAGTTTGCCAGTATTAGACAATTACCTGAAGCTGTTTATATAAATTAGAAGTAATTTCAAATTTTTCTCATTTTCTATTCGCAATTCAATACACTCTTGTTTACTGCTTTATCCTGCTTACTAATTCATCCCTTTTCTGCAGTCCATGGCTTTCTAGGGTGTCTCACTATGATACCTCAATAGGTCATATGATCTCTCAGGTTCTAGATAGACCCATTCTGTCTTCATTAGCATATCTCTCTCTTATCTTTTCACCAAAGAACCAAACTGGGCCACTGATTTGACAAATGGATTTAAGGTATAGTGTTAAAATATATCTTTGTAGTCCTTCTTAAATAAAATTCATATACATGAAAGACCTCAAGTAGGATTTGTCTACTTACATATTTCTATTAACTTTTTAAAAAAATATACCACATTGAACTGTACTTAAGGAGTCATTCATGATTCTAGCTCAGGGATCACTTCTGACAGTATTTTGGGGAATATTTGTGGTGCTAGGGATCAGCTCAGGGTTGGCTACATATAAGGCAGGTGTCTTAACAGCTATATTATCTTTCGGGTTCCTTATTCCATTTTAAAAAATGTATGAATGTAAAATGCTTTGTGTTTTGGATAAAACTATCTAACAGTTTCCTTTCATTTAATATAATTTAACCAGAAGTTGTTATAGTGCTGAAAGCATGCCATTCTGAGGACTGTTTGGGCTCTGAAGGCGAGAATACAAAAACCCCACCATCAAACGATTTGCTTTCAATCAAAAGAGAAAAGCAGATGTGTACAAGCAAACATATAATCCAAAGGAAGGGTTCGTGCTGCATTAGAGTTACAAATTGCTTTAAAAGCCCTGAGGAATGAGTAATTAATTCTAGCTGGTATGAAAGCTCTAGTTTTAGATTTCAATTCACAAATGCTTAAAATATGGGAAAGTATCTGCCTGAAAAAGATGCCTATTGCATAACTTTCCCATTGACTGCAATACACATTGCTTAGAAATCACTGAAAATGGTCACTGAAAAGTCACACTCAAATTCCTTGGTTAATCTAAAGAAATTATTATTCAGTCCTCCTATTAAAATGACAAAAAAAAAAATAAAAGAACTGGGTGAAAGTCATTTCCATCACCTAAAGTAAAAACTAAAGTCTTTAAAACATTGACAAGTTAAAGAGGAAATAGCTAGAAACCACAGCAGTTTGAAGAAGTTTTATGCGAATCAGCTATTTATCTTAAGACATTTGCTTACACAACATATCTCAAAATTTATTTCTTTATCTTGTCAAGAGAGGAAAAGGAAAAACCAACATGAAAGTGGAAGCCTCAGTTGGCCCTGGATGATCTTGAGTATCCAATGACTATAAGCACTGAACTGTGATAGCCACATTGCTAGGTGAAGGTTTGCTGAGAGTGTTCCTGTCCATTCCATTCCCATTCCCAGCATAGATGGAGGTAGGTTTAAAAGGGAGAGATCACACATTATGGTAAGTTTATAAAGAAAGCCCTCTCTACTAAGCTGAAAGTGTAAATTGATACACCAACTTGAAAAAATGATGGGAATAGTTAACATTAAAAACAAAACAAAAATATAATCCCACTTCTACATCTATACAAAGAAAAACAAAATCTTTATCTGAAAAATGTATTTGTACTTGCATTTTATTGAAGCATTTTTATAATAATCAAGATATGAAAGCAACCTGTGTTTATATATAGGTAAAAAAAGTCAAAGAAATTGTGATGTGTATGTATATACAATAAGATAAAATATGGTTTAATCATGAAAATAAGATTTATTTCCACTTGAGCTAAATCACAAGGAAATTATGCTATGTGAAGGAACTATACTAATTGAAGAGGATTCAATTAAGGACAAAAAATCTACATGATTTCACATATATAAGGGGAAAAATTTAACCTATAAAACAAGAGTAAAATGGTGGTTGCCAGGACCTCAGAAGTGGTGAAAAAGCACTTAAAAGCAAACAAACTTTAATTTATAAATTGAATAGTTTTGAGTTATCAGCTTCTATCATTGTAGATATAACTAATTATATTGTATAAAATAATGAAAGTTGTATGAGAGTAGGGTAATATTCCCTTCATGACATCTGGAACAAAATGGTAACTATATGTGTTAAAGGATTGCTAATTATTCTCATGATAGACATTTCACAAGGGAAATGCATATCATGATCAGATTACAAGCCCTAAAATTTCACAATATTATACAACAATTATATCTTAATAAATTTTGAGAAAATGCCTTTGTAAATAAATGTTAGAGGGGCCAAAGTGGTGCAAGCTGTAGGGTGTTTGCCTTGCAAGCACTGACGTAGGATGGACTGCAGTTCAATTCCCCTGGTGCCTCATATGGTCCCCAAGCCAGAAGTGATTTCTGAGCACATAGCCAGGAGTAACCCAGGACGTCAAAGGGTATGCCCCCCCAAAAAACCCACAAAAAACAACTTAAAATAAATAAATAAATGTTAAAAAATCTTTATGCAAAATTCAAGTATTTTAATTATTAAATAGATTTTAAATAGCTCAATTAATCTTATTTCAAAATAAACCTGACAAATTTAACATATTTTCAAGTAAACACATCAATTTTGAAAAAATTTCACTCAGAACTTATACAAATAAAATAATGATTGTCAAAACTCAAGGCTCCTGGACAGCAGATTGTGCTTAACAAAAAAGTAAAATTGAATCAAGGCTTACAATGATCAAATTTAACACAAATATTTTGTATATATCCATTTACAAGTGTGACTTATAGGAAATGAAACATAGAGAAAAGTTAGGCATAGTAAGACATAATAAGGCATCTTAGAAAAAAATAAATTTATAACCTATTTAAGAAAATGAATCCACAATATAATAATTCCCAAAATAACATTTTATAGTTAGATAAAAATTAAAATTATTTTGAAATGCCCTAGAAAAAGAGAAAATAAAGGGAATATATTAAACCTCATTATAAATAATATGAAATTCTAGAAAAAATGTCTAAATGAATTCTCCTAAATTAAATAGTTGTGTAAAGCATCCCAAATAGATTAGCAAACAGTATATATTAATATAATGAATATGGTGTTCCAAAACCTATATATATATATATATATACATATATATATGAGATGCATTTATATAAACACATTTTATGTTTCAAGTTTATGGTTATTGTTTTTTATGAATAAATTTATACCATCATGTGGCAGTCCTCATTTAGAGCCAGAACTACATATGGTTCCCTGAGCTTATCCACAGGATCTTTGAGCAAAGACAGGGTAAGCCTTGAACACCAAAGCAATTGGCCCAAACATTGAAAACATCGAAATCTGGAGAGCATGTTAAATATGAATAGTACACACATACAAATGTGTTTATATATGAGTATATAACATTATTTCAGGAATATATGTAAATTAATATAGATATAAGAAACCTTTCAAATTAATGCAGAAAATTTCATAAATAAGGATAACACAATTGACAAAACATTTGAGAAAAAATTGCTTTTTTTAGTGCTTCACAAAAATGAATCAAGATGGTTTAAAATTATTTGGCACTCGCCTTGAATATGCAAGCCCCAAGCTTAATCTTCTACAACACATTGTCCCTAAACACAAACAATATAGTCTTGGAGTCCCCCAAGCATCTTGATCTGGTATAATTAAAATGGCTTCTTTGCACCATTGGGCCAATATGGCCCCAGGTTAGGGCCTACAATTGTCTGGATCAATTGGCTGATATCTCTGGGGTTAGACCTTGGGGAAACTCCTGAGTACCGGTTTTGAAACTCAAAATTATTTGTAAAGTTATTTATGTTTATTGTTTATGTCATATGATGTTTTTAAAGAATCTTGGCTTTCAGGAGAACCTTTTGATCATGAAACAAATAGGAGAAAAAGAGAAATATTTAGATAGTACTACATGTTAATTTGATAAGTAAATGACAAATTAAACATAAAAGTGAGTGCACTTTGATGTGTCTATAACAGAGGGTTATTACAAGAAAGGGTTTTTGCAAATGGCAAAATCCTTTCTCATTAAATAAATTATGTACATTTCAATAGGGTTTCTTTTAAATAAAGAAATAGAAATAGAGGTACTTAATAAACTTAAAATTATAATCAAATTCACTGGAGATCAGACAGACTTTTTATAGACCCCCAAAATGGAAAGATGAGCTTGGTGGCAGTATTGGGGCTAATCATTTTCATTTACCTATTGCCCAGATCTCTTAGAACTCGCATAGAATATTTGTATCAAATTGTTAAACCTTCATACACTTGTCTTAGAAATGCTACTTCAAAGAAATGAATTCTATCAATATACTGAAGGCATGTGCAAAACTTTATGTGCATATAATGATAACAGATCAATTATAATAATAAAATTAAAAAACAATCAATTTTATTGCTTAAATAAAGGTAACCTTTAAAAGTCTCTATTACAATATTTTTTACATAATGTCCATGTAAAAAATGGGTCATCAAAATTAAAATTTTTTCTTACTTAAAAGTTTTAACTTCTGCATTAATATTTGTGTGGGCAAAAGTGTGGATGACATAACAAAGTGTTATTAAAGCTTCATCAATAAATGGTTTTTTTCTTTTTATATTTTCCTATGTAGTTTTTGTATAGTAAGCAATCTTTGCTTTTATATTTGAAAGAGAAATTTTTTAAGTCAGATAATAAAGCAGAAAATTAGAACCAGAGCTTTTTGAGACAGACCACTGTTATCAGGAAAATTCAATACCATGATTTTTTGTTCTCTAACAATGACTAAATTACTAAAGCACTATTGTATCTTGTGTATGCAGAAGCAGTTGCTAAAATGAAAATAAAAGTGCTTACAAGAAATATTATTGAGTAAATATCAGTATAGTATCTCCCAAACTTATATTTTTGAGAATTACTTCAATTACTAAACTTCCCAAACCCACTGCAAAGTATTCTCCTCAAGTATATATAATTGTCTAATTTGTATTATGATTCATGTGTTTTTGTCTTTCTATCTTATTAACATATCATCTCTTCACCTAATGGATGATATAAATAGTACAATATATAATACATTTCCATGGTAATCTATGGAAATAAATTTATTTTATAGCTAAAATGTAATGCTTAGGAAAATTGAAGGTGAATTCCATATAAAATACTACTAAGGTGTAGTCTCTTTAGTTACAGAATTTTAAAGAACAGTATTCAAAGTTCCTAAGTTAATTTTAGATGGTAGCCAAAATGAATGTTTTTCATTTTCTTAGCCACCTTTGAGAACTGGGATTTTGTATACTAAAGCCAGAGTGAGTGGGCATTTTCTGTCGTAGAATATGAAAAACAATATTAAGTATAAACTTTTTCTCCCTACAGTTTTAAAGTTTGAATACATATCTATTTTGCTTTATTTTTTCGTGAATACATATCTAGAATTAAAGAGAAAAAAAGAGTTAATTTGATTACATTGTTCTTTATTTCTTCTTCTAAGCTACAATACATTATGAGATTCTTCACTATTCCTTTGATAAGTAGAGTTTCCTCAACTTTTATGAGGTTGGTCAGACACTAATTTTGGAAGACGCAAGAAAAGTTTCTTGTAGACGCAAGAAAAGATTGTGGACCTATTTTTATAAATGGATTTGTTTCCTTTTCCCCCACCAAACCTGACCAAGCGTGGAAATCCTCACTGTGCATCCTTAACCTCTGTATCTGGGAGGAATGAAGAGCATTCAGGGACTTTATTAGGACTTTCTATATCCGTTTAGAAGAGTAATGCTTGTGTCTGGAGGAGCGGTGGAGTAGATTGGGGATGGGAGTAGAGGGGGATGTGTCAGTGTTACAGATCTGACCTCACCTCTCCAAGGTGATTCCGAGCAAATGCAACAAGACCATCAAATGTGGCTTGCAGAGAAAACAGGCTTAACTTTGGGAGAGACTTCAAAGGAATATCACTTGGTCTCAACTTCATAGTTTTTTTTTTTCTTTATTTTTATTCAAAGTGGATTACAAATCTTTCACAGTAATATTTAGGTACATAGTTATATTGAATCAGGGGCGCTCCCACCACCAATGTTGTCCTCCCTCCACCCCTCTTTCCAGCATGCATCCCATATTCCCCTCTTTTACCCCCCAGGCTGCTAGTATAGGTGTCCTCTCTGTGTCTAGTATGTTGTAAATTGGGTATCGATTCTGTTGTGGTTGGCTTTGGATTTGGTGTTTAAGTTTGATCATTTTATTTTATTTCTATTTAATGTTCATATGACTGTTGGGTCTTGGTACCCTCCATTATTTTCCCCTCCATTTTTGATGTGGAACAAGATGGTTCAAGTTGTGTGGTTCTGTTTGAAGGAAAGAGAAAAAAAAATAATATGGGGCAAAAATCAAACAAGCCAAAAATGGGAGGAGTCCTTCTGCAGGCTATACCTATCAGTTTAAGAGCAAAGGTAGCTTCTTAATCAAGAGCAAACATTTGCATCTGCTCCAGAGCTCAGAGAACTGTGGTCCCCTCTGCTCCACAACTCTGCACTCCCTCTCTATCCTGCATTTTTTCTTGAGAATTCTGTTGCAATATTGTCTTACACGAAATAATCACTAAGTTAAAGAGGAGCTATCAGATCTCTACGTTCTTTAAGTAGGCGTTTTCTTGAAACCCATTTCATTTTATCAAAATAAAACCTTTTATCTTTTTCTTGAAAAAATGTTCTTTCCTTATTTTGTTTAAAGTTCTTATTTTTTTTATTGTTAAAGTATTTCTGTTTTCTTCATTTTGCTGTCTGGATCTCTATGATTTATGGTTTATGTTTTCGTCTGATTTATTCTGCAGGCTGAAAGTTAGAACTGAAGTACTGATCAGATCTAGGTTCAAATTTAATAATTTTGGATTTTGATTTTAGGGAAATAAACTTCTCTAAAAATGATTCAACCTTTCTTTTTTTTCTCCCTCCCCCTCAACTTTTCTTTATGAAATATATTTTTTGTAGATAATGCATTTACATCTCAGTGTAAAAATAAATACTTTGATGAAAAGGATATTTGAATTGCCAAGATCTCTGAAATGTAAAGTTCATGTGGTTCAACTTTGTTTTAAATTTTATTTTGAGTCATACTTTTCAGAATTTTTTCAATAAAAAATTACTTTTATCATCAAATATTCTTTTTTAAACTCCTCAATTTAGGGACTCTTGAAATGTTATTATCACTAGTATCCAATATTTTTATTTTGTCTTTATGATTATATTATAGTTAATGAAATATTTTAATCTAGTGAGCATATAATTAATATTAAATTGAAAGAATACTTTCAGAAAAATAAGAAATACATTAGATACTATTGATTATTATTTAATTTTATATAAGTATTTAAATACAATTTCTTTCTAACAATAAATCAGGACTATCTCTTTTGCTTTAATCATAATATCTTTTACTTATTAAATTAAACATGGAAAGTTGGCTTAAAATTGGGTCACTCTCCAAAACCTTTCCTCTTGACTATTTCTTTTCTTTGCTGTCCTATTTTTTAATCTAAACTTAGTGAAAAGGTCAATATGATCATGCATTTAGGCCTAAATTACCATAAATTATCAATTTATGAGTTCTCAATTCTTCAACATACCTATATTTAGGTTTCTTAGAATGGCATATGCTTTTTTTTTTTGAGTTGAAATTTAGGCCACTCTTTTGTGTGTATAATTTGCAAACTGTGGTTTAGACCTTGGGATTTTTAATTTTTATTTTAGCAGTTTTACTTGACACATCTAGGAGCTTGGAGTAGTTCATTGCATTAGAGACATTTTGTCCTTTTCTCATAATTTGTGGAAGACCACTTTGTTCAATTTTAATGTATGAATAGGGTAATTGGGTCAACAAATAAGGTGGTAGCATACTTAAGGGTATATTCCTGGGTTTCTCCTCAGACCTGGTCTTTGTAAATGCTTTTGACATGGGAATAAGGTTATTTTATTGTTATTATTCTAATCTCAGAACAAAAGTCAATTATTGAATGTATATTTTAGGTGGTAAATTTTACATTTCATTTTAAAACATTTTCCTGATATAGAAATTGTTTAATGAAATATTTTGAGTACTTTAAATTATTCCTTTCTATTATTCTCTAGAAAAAAGTTCAATAAGCACTGGTTGTCACTGGATATTGTGTATTTAAGTGCCTATCAGAAGTTTTTGGTCAGTAGGTCCAAATTAAATTAAACAACCTTTGTAATTAGGACAGGAATGAAGAACACTTCAGGGAATCAATGAAAAGGGATAATTAAGTTTGAAGCTCACTATCTAAAATTGAGTTGGTAAACTTAGGTTCCTCACAATTTGAATCCAAAAATTACTATAGTTTGGATTCAGGCCCCTTTTGTAAAAAACCTATTAACCTCTTGATATTTTTAGACTTCTCATTTATCTCTCACATGCTTTTCTATTTAGCTTATATAGAATATTTACTTTCAGCAACTTTTATCTTTGCCATACATTTTTATTTACATGCAGATTTTACATTTTATATTTTATTGATTTTTTTTATTTTGAAAAGCAAAACATATGTGCTGTGTTGTCCATTACCAGAGTGTCTGGATCCATCCATCTTGATTCCAAGATGCCTTTTGTCACCTCACACTGATTATATACTTAGTTCACAGTTTTATTACACAAAATTCTCTCCTTTCAACTTTAAAGGCTGTGCCAACTTATTGTACATACTGATTTTATTTTTCCATACAATAGCCCTACTATTCCATCCAGTAGATAATCTTTGTGGTCTCTAGGTGACATTTAAACTTTCTAATAAATTTGTAGGTGGAATACTCATTAATCAAATGAACCTTAGATGTTTAAATATTTCTTGGAGGCCTACAAATGCTGAGATGACTAGAGAAGCTTAAAAGTGCCTGGTATAACAATTAGAGTTAAGACTATTTAATAATGGGTCTAGTAGATCGATACAGCTGTGCACCCTTTTATGAAGTGGCTCAGTAAAAATGAGCCTAGCATGGTTCATTTTCAATGGCTGGCATTTAAATGTTCTTTCATTTCTACTTGTGATTACTCTGAGTGGCAGTTCTAGTTACAGAGACCCCATGATTGACCAAAAATTGACCAAAACTGTCATTTTCCTTCATCTAATTCTGCTTTCTTCCCTTTTATTTCCTAGTCAAAATCAAATCCTTGAGGTTAATCCAAATCTGAGGCCACTTCTTAAGAAACCTCATATGAAGTGATAAACTATGACTGCAAAATTTTTAAGTAGACTATGTAAAAGGGGATCTATAAATGTTGAATGAATGACTCAATCAAATGGACCATTCCTTTCTCTTGAGAAAAGTGATTTTTGTTATAAAATGTTTTGCCAGTTTTTTGCTTGGTGAAAATGAAATATTTTTCTGCTGATCTTCTTTGTCTGTGTTTATAATAGAAAACTAATTACAGAAAATTCCATAGTATCATGGCAAGATGTGGTTTATTTTAACTATGGACAGGAGGCATTCTTTTGTGTAGTCTAAATCTTTTATTATCAAGAATCTTCTGGTTGAATTTTAGATAATTATCTATACTGTTATCTTAGTCTAGACCCATTGTTTTATAAAATCTTAAATATGTATGTTCTAGATAGCATCTTATTTAGTCCTTCACATTTTTTAATAAAATAAAATTTGAAAGGCAATTTTGTTTAATTTTAAATAGAAAGGTGTGTACTAAAGGTACAGTATCTTCTCTGAAAGAGCAATGAGCTTTTGGGACATAATCTAAGTTCTGCTCACATTACTGAGTAGACAGATAATAGCATACAATGATCAGCTTGTGGAAGCCATGGAAAAGAGTGGAAGAAGAGTAAGAAGAGACTGGGATTCAAAGTCACTTAATGAATGATAAATGTTCTGAAGACTGACCATCAAGGTTGGTTATAGATTTTGGGTCTTATCAGACAACTCAAAAAAGAAAAGTAGGTATAAAACTGAAGGATAAACACCAACACAGCCAACTTTATGACCTTCTATGAATGTACATAAGATTCTAATGGCCTTATTTTAAGAAGTGTTTTATGTTCAAAGATGTCCTATGATAGCATTAATGTCCTTTTAACACTATCTTGAACAAGGGGCCTTGTATATTAATTTGCACCAATAGGATAAATTATATAAGTTTTTATCAATGTATATTGTCATCTTTGTTCTGTTGAAATAAATGGTGTCTCTGTTTTATATGGTCAATGGTTATACACACTTGTGCAATGGAGATTCAATCAGCTCCTCTCTTCCTGTACACAGCCAAATGTTGATAAATACAATAATTTAATGCTTACTTATAGGACCTAGGATAGCTCCTTACAAGAATCTGTGTTATAATTTAGTCCATAATTTTTCATCAAAAATATGAGATGATTGATTGGATAAATTATATATATATTTTATTTTTATTTTTATTTATTTTTTGCCACATCCTGTGGCACTCAGTAGTTACTTCTGGCTCTGTGCTCAGATATTGCATCTGGCAGGCTCGAGAACCATATGGGATTCCGGAAATTAAACCCAGGTAGGCCCCAGGTTGGCTACATGTAGGCAAATGTCCTACTACAGTGTTATTGTTCTGGCCCTAACATATAGTTTTATTTTATTTTAAGATAACCAAAAAATAAATAGGGTTTTAACTTTGTTGTCAAAACATGGAATTAAATTTTTGTTTTTCTTTGCTAAGGGAGTATAGAAATAGTCCAAAGTATTTTTTTTTTCACAAATAAAGGAATTAGTTTATGTGACTGCTACTAGCTTTTACTTTCAGTAAAAGTCACCTTTTGTGGCACTAAGTTATGAAGATACCACTATATCAGGAACATTCTTGTCTCTCTGAATTGCTGCTTGTCATGGCTACTTAGCTAGAATGGAACTTACTCACAGTGTGGGCATATTCTATTTTCATTAGTGCTCTCTAACATGTAAAGATAACAAAATATTTTCATAGTATCAAGTAAAATGCTTATTGAACTTAACTTGAACATATTAATAAACAATTTAGAGTCTAAAATTCTGGAGAAACTCAAATGTAAGTTATATTAAAGTTATATTTATGGTCTTTAAAGCAACACAGTATTCAGAATCTTGAATCATTTCTGATATTTTATTGGACTGCAAAAATTGTTTTGATGACTTCAAGCCCTTATATTTTGGGATAGTTTTGAACTTCTAAGAAATGCTGTGAGTTTTTATCCTTTGACTTCATGCTTCAGTATTAAAAGGCCATTAACTTAGCACTTACTGTAGGAGATTGTAGAATCCATTGTGTTTAATGCTCTAATATCTCTTTACATTTACTAATATGATATATTCCTGGAGACTGATTGGTTATACAATAATCAAGGTCAGATAAGAAATAGGTGTTTTTTTTTCTATAAAGAAAATAATGGTGATTGTTGTTAAAGGAATTTGGAAATGTATAAAGTCAGAAAGAACACTATTTAAGACTATATTTTCAGGGATTATTTTTATAGTATATTATTAAAGAAGTTCCTCTGATCATGTAGAGCACCTGAAACCACTGGATGAGTCAGAGCATCCTCTCCTGAGCGTAAAGTCTGTTCTAGGTATTGCTTTTGCAACTGCCTTTTACTGTTGATGATCATTTTTCTCTTCCTTTGGAAGGGCTACTGGGAGAGAATGCAGTCTGAGTGAAAGAAAGAAGAAAGAAATAAGAAAGAAAGAAAGAAAGAAAGAAAGAAAGAAAGAAAGAAAGAAAGAAAGAAAGAAAGAAAGAAAGAAAGAAAGAAAGAAAGAAAGAAAGAAAGAAAGAAAGAAAGAAAGAAAGAAAGAAAGAAAGAAAGAAAGAAAGAAAGAAAGAAAGAAAGAAAGAAAGAAAGAAAGAAAGAAGAAAGAAAGAGAGAGAGAAAGAAAGAAAGAAATAGAAAGAAAGAAAGAAAGAAAGAGAGAGAGAAAGAAAGAAAGATTGAAAGAAAGAAAGAAAGAAAGAAAGAGAAAGAAAGAAAGAAAGAAGAAAGAAAGAAAGAAAGAAAGAAAGAAAGAGAAAGAAAGAGAGAAAAAGAGAAAGAGAGAAAGAGAAAGAAAAAAGAGAGAAAGAAAGAAAGAAAGAAAGAGAGAAAGAAAGAGAAAGAGAAAGAAAAAGAGAGAGAAAGAAAAAAGAAGGAAGACAAAGAAGAAAGAAAGAAAAAGAAGAAAGGAAAAAAGAAGGAAGAAAGAGAAGGAAGAAAGGAAGTAAAAGAATAAACTAAAGAAAGAAAAATAAAATTATTTTTCATACTTGATTATCAATTGTGAAACAAATAGATAAGGAGGCCCTTGGCAATGAGCTTTTGGGACATAATAAAATTAAGAGAGGTTTGAAGAAGTTACTCTGTCACTAGCCCTAAAGAAATTAAAAGCATTATTGTGGGTCCCAGGTTATGGACACAAAACGGAGGCCTGATAATATTGATGCTTACAGAGAATTCTTAATCCCCCTCCACAGAGAAACTCCAACTCCAAAAAAAAAAAAGTTTATGATGAGGTTATTAATACCTCCAAAAAATTCAGACTAATTTTCTTGAAAACTCCATAGCAATGAACTCTTATCTAGATAGAAAGCCACATAAGATGGCAGCATGGGAGAAAAGCTGTACACTCAGTTGCAAAAAGCCAGCAGAGCCCATTTTCCTTCACAGGTTGACCGGTGTCTCCACTCGAGATGTATATTCTCCCTCAGTGTGTCTCTTTCCTTTCTCATAAGCTCGAAATAAAGCTATTTTACTTACTATTTGTCTCCTCTTGAAATTCTTTTCTGTGAAGGAATGGAAATGTATCTGAAAAAGTCTGAGTAAGATTTAGAACGATTATTCTTCTGCAGTGAGCAATTGCTTCATCTAACCTGACTATGGATCTCTGAAAAAGGATCCTGTGTCTAAGATCATTTCCTACACTACACACAACAAGTGGGTTTCAGGAGCCTGTAGACGGCTGCTTGGTGAAGCTGCTGAGATTTGAGTCTGTACTTCCCACATTTATGTTGGTTCAGAGTAAATGACTTTTTTGCATAAGTAAGTTGCATACATAATGTGCCAGTACATTAGTAGCTGTTGCAGGATTTTGTTTTGTTTTGTTTTCAACATCCTGTGTGTTAACATTGAATGATAAAATCTATTCTTCAATAATTTTAGAGATGACTGATCTTAACTGCCTAAGCCAATGAAAAAGTAGTTGTAATGCTAAACAAGTTCTAGGATTAGCTTCTAAGAGAAATGGTAGCTCTGCTTGGCTCTGGGAATAGAAGATAGCAAATACCTGCTAACATACTAAAAAGTCTGAGTACTCTTACTACTTTTCTATACCATTGGGAAGCCTGCTATCTGAAAGGTCATACATTGACTTTACCAGCTTTGTAGGCCACACACTAGACCTGAATCAGAAGCAGCATACAATATCACAGCTATTAATTAAATGCCCTAGGTGACAAATGCCTAGATATTTATTTTCTCCTCCTCCTCCTCCTCCTTTTGTCTTCTTCTTCTTCTTCTTCTTCTTCTTCTTCTTCTTCTTCTTCTTCTTCTTCTTCTTCTTCTTCTTCTTCTTCTTCTTCTTCTTCTTCTTCTTCTTCTTCTTCCTCCTCCTCTTCTTCTTTTCTCTTTTCTCCTTTTTCCTTTTTTATTCTTCCTCCTTCTTTCTTCTACTTCTTTCTCTTCTTTCTCCTTTTTCCTTTTTTCTTCTTCCTCCTTCTTTCTTCTACTTCTTTCTCTTCTTTCTCCTTTTTTCCTTTTTTCTTCTTCCTACTTCTTCCTCCTTCTTTCTTCTACTTCTACTTCTTTCTCTTTTCTCCTTTTTTCCTTTTTTCTTCTTTCTTTCTTCTACTTTTTTCTCTTCTTTCTCCTTTTTTCCTCTTTTTATTTATTTATTTTTTGAATTTCACAGAATATGTTTTCTTTTGGAATTACCATTACTTTGGTTCATCAAACATGCTTTCAACATTTTTATTAGAATATATAGAGTTTCTAACTCTGAGAGATTAGAATACTTCCTATCTCAGTAACAGTTTAAAAAGATATTCCAGTCTTAATTTAAAAAATACCTTAGGAATGTGGGGGGAAAATAGCTTAATTTTTATGATGTGATGGCAAGAATCAGTGGTGGAAACAAAGAGTGAAAATTAAGAATGTATTAAAGTTCATTCCTTTAAAAATTTCTGTAATCATGATGCTTAAATAAAGATGTATAAAGAAAGGGCAGAGAATACTCAAAAGGAAAAAAATACAGTACCATTTATGATATGATTTTGTTGGGGGTTTTAAATCTTTGTAGAACTAAAGAGCAAATATATTATCTAGACACAATGAATCACAAACTTGTTTCATAGAAAATGATGATTGCTCCCACTGATAGGCATATAATTAATACACACATTAAAATACTTTTCTTAAAAGTATAATATGTATAGGATGAATAAAATGATCCTTTCTCTTCTTGCCATTTATATTTAATTATTTGACTGTCAGTAATTATAGTTTCTTTGGGAAAGAATATTTATTTTTGAAATGAAAACTACCAACTTCATTGGTAGTGATGGTATCGGTAGTATAAAAAAACCATGATGAATAATTATACCTAGATCCAGTAATTCCTGAAGATAACAAGCCTTGAATTCTAAAGTCTAGCAGTTATTATATTCTTTTTTTGCATTTATATTACTTTCATTAGTTTTTGGTTTATATTTGCACAGTGATACACACCGTTGTATAAAAAGGAGTCACATTTAAAAATGATTTTTGGATAAAACACACATGAAGAATGATTTTCACCCTCTTCTTATTAAGGACAAGATTATTAGAAAAATTTGAGATTCAATCAACTTTGGGCCATTACTACTATAATTATATACATTTTCCAGCTACTCAAGGAAATACAATAAAAATATTGGGTAAATGTTTCAGAAATAAAATTGTATGTGCCCTAGTTTTTGAAAAATAAGAAAAAGAAAAAGAAAATCATTCACAAGTTAAAGTGATTTACTACCAATTTTTCTGGGACTATTCATAGCAGTGTTATTACTTGAAGGACTTGGTAGGGATTGGGACTGATAATGATTTCTGCCTTGGATCCAGGGTGTACAGGTCTAGCTATAAAAATTTCCAACTTCAAACTGATTTGGCTTTAATTTAGTGCAGCTGAGACAAGCAACTCCATGTGAAACTCCATACAATTGGCTTTAATTTTGGGGAGGGGGAGAGCACAACTGGTGTTCAGGTGTTACTTCTAGCTTTTGATTCAGAAGACACTCTTGGTAGGCTAAGGGAAAATCACATAGGATGCCAGGAATTGAACCCATGTAAGCCATGTGCATGACAAGTACCCTACCCACTGTACTATCTCTTTAGCCCTGAGAGTTTTCTTTAAACTATTTAATATTCTCATGTAGATGTGTTTATACCAGGGATGGCGAAAAGGATTTTGACCCTCACTCAAAATGGCAAAATGCAATATGTGTTATTGTTAAAATCGTATACTTTTGTGTGAGTGTTTGTCTGTTTTGGCAAGTCACTGCGTGGTGTGGCTCTCTGACTCTCGCAGTTTAAATATTTGGCTTTGTGTCGAACTTGTCACCCCTGGTATATACACACACAGTGTCTTTATATAATGTATTTTAAATACAGTTTTGATTTTTTTTTCTTTTGGTTCTTGGGTCACACCCGGCAGCGCTCAGTGGTTACTCCTGGCTCTATGCTCAGAAATCGCTCCTGGCAGGCTCTTGGCAGACCATATGGGATGCCAGGATTCAAACCACCATCCTTCTGTATGCAAGGCAAACGCCCTCCCTCCATGCTTTCTCTCCGGCCCCACAGTTTTAATTTTAATAAGTTATGTAGAGCATATTTTATCTACAGATCTTTTATGGGAGGGTTGTATGTAGTAGTGCTTAGGGAAAATACCTGGTGGTACGCAGGCGGCCATATATGTTGCTGGAATTCAAACAGTATCTTGTCTTAGCTGCAAAGATAAAGATAATTACTGTTAGTATTCTCTCTCTCCAGTTCCTAAAAATTGTTGCCATATTTAATTAATGGTTTTGTGGAAAGTAGAATTCTTTTAGAATTCTGTTTTAGAGTGATTTTTGTCAAAAATATAAGATCATGCTTTTATTGTATTTTAAGTTTTTTTTGGGGGGTACACTCAGTGATGCTCTGGGGTTACTTCTGTCTAGGTGCTCAGATCGCTCTTGGCTTGGGGGACTATATGGGACACCAGGGAATCGAATCCTGCTCCATCCTAGGTCAGCTGGATGCAAGGAAAATGCCCTACTGCTGCACCACTGCTCTGGTCCCTATTGTATTTTAGTTTTTAATGATACGCAACTCTGTACATTAAATAAGCCTTTTTTAAAAAAAATTTAGGAAATTTTTTTGTCTGAGGATTCTTAACTTTTGCTAAGATCTTTAATTGTGCAAATCTATTTTCAACTCTCGTGCTGTATGCGTCCATCATGTGGATGCATATTATGTCCTTATATTCTGTGAGCACAAATCCTTTCATTGTAAATTAATTTATTCCAGAAATATATTCATTTTATTTTTATTTGCTTTTCTGTCTGGATTTTTTGTGCTTATAATAGATTAGAGCTAGTAATATTCTTCTTCTTTTTTTTTTTGCTTTCTTAATTTTTTTACTTTTTTCATTTTTTTTTTAAATTTTTATTTTTAATTATGAGAACAAGGGTGCAAAGTAAGAGGACAAGGTAAAGTTACAGTGGAAGGACAATCACCCAAAACATAATTCTCAGAGGTCCCCTTGCTGATATATTAACTTTGAAATTTCAGCCAAAGAACATTAAGATAAATAAGACAGAATCCATGTACAATTACTTTGTCCCTCAAGTCCCCAGATTGTAACACATTATAATATTTCTTAACAGTACACAAGGCAATCTAAAGCCATAAAACTTACGTAACTCCTTAAACATTACAGGCATAGTATTTTCTTACATTTCCATATACATGCATATTAGCTTAAGTTAACCTCAAATTTTAAGTGAGTTCTTTTTAAGGATTAGAGTCAAAGGAGCACAGTAAGGATGGTGTTAGAGTGGCAATTGTTGTTTGCATAGGCCCACCAAAATATGAGGAACATGGAAAGAAATAACCTTGGCCTAAGTACAAAGAGACCAGACCCCTGAAGTTTCCTGGCACAAGACCAAGTCTAGGCTCCAAGCAAGCTAGATCGTCCAATCCAATACATTGTCTGTAGTGCCAACACACTTTTATTTTTCACACAGTCTCTGTTGTTGGTATCATGTTTCTGTATTAAAGATCCTGGAATCTGCATATCTTACATTGAAGTCAGGACGTGGAGCATCCTCTCCTTTCACCTCACAATCAAAGGGCAATGCAGGGAGCCCTGTCCTGTAAGCCGGTCGTTGTTGTTGTTAAGTCTTCTCAGTGTTAAGGGAAGTCTCTTTTGAGCAGGTCGAAGCCTGAGCAGTGTAGGTCTTCCATGGTAGAGGATTGCTTCCAGGTGATGTTATTGACCAGCCTGGATGTTTCGTGGATGGCTTTCCTGGTTCAGGGGAGAATGGAATATGCCCTTTCTTCTGAGGTCTGTGCCAGGTCGTTAATGTCAATGTTCAGGGAGTAAGGTCCCTTTGCACTACAAGGTTTGTGTGTTCCAATCTCTATTAGATAGGATCTTATTTGTATTTATATTATTTTCCCATTTTCATGTGCCTATGCAAATATTTTTATTTTTCTTTTCATCCCTTATCTCTCACCTGCACTGATTTGTTAATTTATCTTTTCTCAGATGAATCTTCAATTTATCTTCAGGAATGTTACTAGGTTTACATGCCTTGACCTTATTTTTTTTTAATGTCTAAATGTGGATATCCCCTCTCCCAAATTCCTGTTTATCCCATCTGGATGGTCAGACCTGCCCACACCTGAGATTGGAGGGGGTACCTTAAATAATAGTTTGACCGGAGAAAAGGAGGGAGAGGGGGCCAGATAGAGCCTGAGGAGAAAGCAGATGCAGCAAGGATGGATGGAAGGCTGCCTTAAAAAGCTTGGAATAGAAGCCATCTGGAGAAATGCACATGGTGGTTAGGGCTGTGTAATATAGCCAGTTGACTTCTAAAACTTCAACTGACTATTTGTGAATCTCTCCATTGATATCCTGTACCTTCAGACCTGCCGGTGAAGGGACTACTGTACCGTGTAGAGAAAGGCCTCACCCCAACACTAGAACTCTAAATTTTGTATTTATACAACACGTAAATACTCCTTTATTCTCTGAATTCTTTTAGTGGTATTCTCTTCCCTTATTATTTGTGTCTTAATATCTCTGAAGAAAATTAAAAAGGTTGACATGTTATACTTTTTACTCTATTACTATTCAATTTTATTCATTCACTCTTTGGTTTAGTCTTGGTCTTTAATGTTCAAAATCACAACATTCCAGACATCTGTGTTACTAATCTTAAGGGAGGGTCATAAAAGATGAAAGATTTTTGTTCATGAATGAATCATATTATTTGAATGTAATATTGCTGTAGGTTGCTCTAACCAGCACCTTTCATTGAATAATACGTAAGGAAAATTATTTTGTTCTTCAATTTTTGAGCAACACATAATAATGTTCAGGGCTTACTCCTGGTGGTGCTGGTGGGGGGTGGGAGGGTGGGCATATGCTCTGCTGGGTATAAACCAGACTAAGCTGAAAATACTATTATATAGCCAAGCACCTTAACCCTTGCTATTACTCTGGACCCAAAATAGACAAATGCAATTCTTTTTTTTTAACATAATTTTTATTTTGATCATAGTGGTTTACATATTGTTGACAATAATATTTTAGGTACATATTTACATAAAATCAGGGGGATTCCTATCACCGGTTTGTCTTCCCTACTCCTCCGTTTTTGTCCTACCTTCCATATCCTCTTCCCTCACCCCCAGAGCTGCTAGAATATGTGGTCCCCTCTGTACCTATCCTATTACTTCGTAGTCTTACACCTGTTTGGTCCTGATGCCTCCTTTATTTCCCCCTCTAATTGGGGGGCAGGACTAGGTAGTTCAAGTTATGTGGTTTTGTTTGAAGAGGAGAAAAATAATAAACTGGGGTAAAAGTCTAATACGCTGGGAATAAACAGAATTCTTCTAGAGGCTCTCACCATCGGTTTGAGAGATGAAGGAGAAAAAGAAGGTGAAACAGTCCACCCCTACGAAATGAAGTGTCAAATATCTATTAAGAGTTCCAACAATAACGCTAAGCACCACAAAAACAGAACAAAACAAACAAACAAACAAAAAATGCCGTGGGACAAATGCAATTCTTTAATTTTCCACATGTAAGACAAACACTGTCTTCATGATCTTTCCCATTCAAGTATATTAAAGTATAATATTCATTACTTCAAAACTATTTTTGATTTTTGCATGATACTTTATCTTTATAATATAGTTCACTAAATTCAGACAACAAAATTCTAGCATTTTGTTAGTATTACAAAGAATAAATATCTTAAAATATATGTATTTCTTAAAGTTGAAAATAGCTCAACAATTCCTTAAGATATGAATATTTACAAATGGACTTAAACTGTCAGTATCAAAAATTAGAGTAATTTGTTTTCTCCCAGTACTAAGGTTATCAAAACTGTAAGGAACAATTTTAATTGTTCTGAAGATGATTAGTATGAAAGGCATAAAAAGGACATGAGATTTAGTTGTGAGATAGGAAGAAAATAACCATGATATAATTAAATCTCTTGTGTATTGGGTAAATTATGAATATGACCTTTAGAACAGGGTAGAAGTGTTAAAAGTGTGAGTGACATATTGAGGCTAAGTCTAAAGGGTAGCAGTTTTCAAATGCCAAGTTAAAGATATCTGAATGTTTTCAGGAGGCAGTCTCATGATAAAGTACATACTTTAGAGATATTCATCAGGTAGAAAAGTAGTACAGATGGACTTGGGGAGAGAGGTAGATAGATCAATGTGTAGGCTATTTGCTCACCCAGAATCAAACAATGGGTCATTGTTTAAATTAAACAGAAGGTCATTGCAATGGGAAATGAATGCTGTGAGTGGGAGATTATAACATAGGAAGGATTGACATATAATGATTTCTAGTGGGAAAACAGAACCACTCCTGATTTCTCATAGAAGAAAGTATTAATCTAGAATGAATTTATCCTTGAGTTACTGTGTACTGGAACTGGGTAAATTTCTGCTTGAGGTTAGTTTGCCCTCCGTTGGCTTGAGTCAGATTACCGCAAATTAAATTTCATGCTAACCTGCTCTAAGCCAGGGACACATCATTAAGCTTCAGGGTTATCTAGTTGATCACACTAAAAAAATCTATTTCCACTGTTCCCAGGATGACAGTTGTGAAAATATTTTAATCATACTATGAAATCATTTTGCAATATTTCAGCAAAGCAATTATACACTCTCTGAAAGGCAATACTCAAAAGAGGCACATGGGATAAAGCCATTACTTCTTGGTTCACAAATATGCCAATTTCTAGGAATGGCCTTGACAGGGTTGATAAAAACCAGGCCCCCTCTTTAAGCTATGTCTGCAAGCTAAGTGAGGTGGAGAATTGAATTACCTTGGTAGAAAATTAATACTCTCCACCATCTCCTGCTTCCTATGTTCATCTTTTCCCTTCAATGTATAATAAAATTTATATTCTTTTGCAGAGTCAGAAATACTGGAATAATATGAACTCAAATTGTGACACAAGTAGAGAGCAAAGAATAGAAGTGTGTGTGTGTGTGTGTGTGTGTGTGTGTGTATGTGTGCTCTTGTGCATCCATTCCTATGGTATGTATGTGTGTGTTTACAGGTGATAACTTAAAAATGCAATAGGCAAGCTCTATCTTTAATAACTAATCAGGGATTTAGAAGGTGGCTGGAGTTTTACTGAACAAGAAATCAAGAGTTTATAAGAAACCGGTCTGAAACATTAAAATGGGAGAAGTATGTATCGCTCTTATAAATTTATTCCCAATAAAGATAAAGGTAAATAATGTACATTATTTTTCTTATTGAGGATTATAAAACCAAATCCAAATAATACCAAAGGGAAAAATTACTAGATACATAATGAGGAGAACACATTGACAAGGTGAAATATCTATGCTTAATTTATTTAGCATGTCTCAGAGAAAGCGATTTTCTCAGGAAAGTTCATGTGAGCAAAAGAGCAAAAAATGTGGGAACAACAGAATGTAGTCTCTATAAATTACTTCAAAATGTTAAAAAAAACCTCAATATATTCATTTATATATTAATCCATTAGGGTTGTCAAAACAAAAATTCCATGCTGGTGATTTAAATCTTAGATGTTTGTGTTTTCTTAAAGTGAAAACTGTAAGTCTGAGAAGATGTCCATGTTTTACCACAGTACTTAATCCCTGTCTTAGATGTAAGTATATTCTGAATTCTTATCCTCACATGGCCTTTTTCTATTTGTTTTACTTTTTAGTTTTGGACCTACACTCTGATGTGCGAAGATCTTATTTGTTGCTGGCTCTATGCTCAGGGATAGAGGCCCCTGAACTCACTGAGAGTGTTTTAGAGATAGCATAGCATTTTAGTGTAATAGAAAGAATAACAGTAAGGCATTTGCCTTGCACTCTGAGGATCTTAGTTCAATCCCTGGCATTCCCTATAGTCACCCGAAGCTACGAGTAATTTTTTTAGTGGAGAGAAAAGAATAACACCTGTTGTGGCTCAAAAATATAGAAAAATTAATAATTTGTAGTAAAAATTCTAAAGTCTCTCCATACATAAATATTCAAAGGGCATTTATTTAATGATTTGATCAAATCTTCTTCTGAATCAGTAATTTTTAATATAGCTACAATGTGTGTGGGGCCTAACAAAATATAGACTCAGATAAGAATGAACCAAAATCCTCAAGTTTATATAGTATGAAGTCAAGTAATAATATTATAAAACTAATTTTCTGATATCTGAAATAGAAGCTTAGAGCTAAACTGAATTTCTCCTTCAATTATATGGTTTGGGTATTGAATTGGCTGCTTGCCCTCTGAAGGCAATTGCTCAATTAGACTAACCTATTCAATGGTTCAAAATGACTTGCACTAGCCTGAAACAAATTTCATTATCTTCTCAGACTCTGGTTTCATTTAGAAATTTGATGAATAATAGTAATAGGTACTATCTAGTTTTGTCTGGGTCTGGTCAAATTTCTTTCAAAGCAAAGACTTGAATTGCTTACAGGTTCATACACTATTTGCATTGGAAGAGTTCATTTGGATCACCTTTCCTCTGAATTTTCATGTAAAGCTAGGAATTCTGAATTCAAGGTGAGTCAAATGAGTTGCCAAGGGCCCCAAAGCCAGCAGGTGGCAGGCATGCTTTAGAATTCTGGTTTTCTAGCTTGTAAAGCCAGAATTATAGTCACTACCTCATGCTGCCTCGCACAAATGAGTTATGGCTTTATGTATTCAATCCAGGACAGTACAAGTACGTGCAGCCATGTGTACATCGAAGGCTTCAAATTATATCTTCAGAATTGAAGTTAGTTTAAACATAGGCTTTGAATTTATTCACCACTTAGGAAAATAGATGCATGTGATATTCTCAACCCACTGAACCATAATCTTTCTACAAGATACTAATGAAAGACACAGTATGATCCAGCTTCTTATTTCTATCCTCTCCCCCATGTGACCTCCTTCCATCTGCAGCATTCCATTTGAAACCAGTGGAATGCATACAGCCCCCTTCCAGATAACCTTTATTAGAGAATGTGCAAGACAAAGACCTCTGTAAGAATACATTTCTATGAAGCACTGAAACATAATGAAAATAAAATGCACGGCATTTTAGAGATTCTCATTTAGATAGGCAACTGAAAGAAAATGAATCCAGAATATACATAATTTTAGATGACAAATAATATAAAGCCAAAGTGTTTTATTGAAGGAAACAATTGCAACTGGTTTTCTGAACAGACATATAAGACTTGGTTCTCAAAAGTTTTGAAGGGAGTTTGAATTAATGAGATGGAGAAGTAAAAAAAAAAAAGTGTGGAAGGGCACACACACAAAAAAGGTGAATAGAAAGAGTAGAATAAGCACTTAGCCCAGGTTGGAATCTTTAGTTAGTATTCTTCCTCCTTCCCTAAACAATTTTGAGTTGTCCAAAAGGTGATGTCACTGAGAAGAAAACTAGAGTCTCCAGCCAGGAGACCATTAATTCCGAAGAGCACATGGATTTGAAATCATTGGTGATAGGTGCTCCACCAAATTGTGGGACAGTCAAACAGCAATTTAAACAATTTGACATTTGTGGCTTATGGGTATTTTATGTTTTCTGGGTTTGAAAAAAGAAACCAAAAGCTGCAAACAAAACACAAAGAAATATACAGTGTGTGTTGCTTTGATTAATTATTTGTATTGGACGGTTCTCTTCTCTTTGCCTGATTGGATAGCTGTAGCCTGGGAACCACAGAGGAGTCTAGGCTGGTCACTCTCCTCCATGTTATGGGTTTCTGATTTCTTTTTATAAACATATGAAAGACTGATCAAAAACTTCAAAGTTGGCGAGTCAAACTTCCTTGACTAAAAGACTAGGTTTGTTGGTGGTGGTGAGTTTTTTGTTCGTTTGTTTTTGCTTTTTGGGCCACACCCAGTGACACTCAGGGGTTACTCCTGGCTATGTGCTCAGAAATCGCTCCTGGCTTGGGGGACCATATGGGATGCCCGGAGATCGAATCGTGGTCCGTCCTAGGTTAGCTAGCACATGCAAGGCTAACGCCCTACCGCTTGTGTTGCCTGTCTGGCCTCTAAAGACTAGTTTTTATTTTTGTTCTTCAGAGGCAACTAATTTAATTTCTATTGATTCATGTTTTCTTTAACATATGACTAATGGTCACTGCTATTAACCAATTTAGCTTTTTATAAAGAGCTATTGACGATGTAATTGATATTTATGGAAATTTGAAAAAATAAGGAAATTGGCAGAAATTAGACCTAAGGGGGAATCAAGGAAGGTGATGAATTCCAAGTACAAGAAAGGCCCAAATTACCAGAATGCAGAAACTGAAGCAAAATAGGTGACTTAACACAACACCTTTTGTTCTTCAAGGCCAAATCAGCCTTAATTTCAAGTTAGATTTTGTAAGCTCACCAGCTTGCTTGCCTGTTTCTATATTTGAAGACATAAAAACAAAGTGGGCCATTTGTTTGGGGCTGAGTTGGCAGGGTTACTTGAATTCTTGGTCCACATGAAAAACTTCTTTTTCTTCCACCCACTTTGGGCTGCAACCTTGATTCTTCAAACTTTCCCTAACAATTTATAGTCTTAATTTAAAATTATAGTGTTTATTGAGACCTAGAATTTAGGACACTACTCAAAGTTAGTGCAAAATTTTTGTATATATGTATATAGAGTAGGAGATTCTTGGTATCATTCATATTCTCTTGACTCATGAATTGCTTGCAATTACCATTTTTTTGAAGAAAAGAAACTACAATTATTTTGTTGCTATTGCTATGTAGGTTATCAACAGTCGATGGTGCATGTTTATATCTTTTGGGGAGGGCACACCTGGCAATGCTAGAATTGGTTCTAGCATTGGTGTTACAAGGGTATTGCACTAAACTAACTGTTTGGCTTCAATTTCTGCACTTACATGATTTGGGCCTTTCTTGTGCTCAAACTTCATCACTATTCTTTACTTCCTAGATTGGCTTTTTGCTCACATCTAGAGAATTCTGGGGTTCTAGGGATCAAACCTGAGTTTACTGTGTGCAAAGCGATTATTTCACTGCTTCATTATCATTTTACCCATTGTTAATCTATTTCCAAATAAAGTTTTAAGATGTATTTGCACTGCCATTGATTCACATAAACATATCTAAAATATTATGATAACGCTTTAGCAGTGACTTGGTGGTAAAATATTTTACAGCACTATTAGGCAGGTATTTTAAAACCATACAATTTTTGTAAGTAAATAAGCTTATATTCCTATTTAATGTATATTTATTAAAATGTATACCTTACTTATTTAATGGTATATTCAATACATCTTTTCTTCAAAAGGCTTACTCATAAGTGATTTAGGTTTCTCAGACCATATCTTTTTATCTATATTTCTCAAATTTGATAAACACGATTATGTTGAAATAAAATCTTTACAAAAGCACTTGGTAAGACATTTTGATATACAAATCATACTTTTTTTGACTACTGTTAAAAATCAGTAAAAACTATTATTTTGGAGTAAATAATTTTACTTAGAAAATATGAGAGAAAGAATAAGAGAGAATGAGGCACATGCATACACATACTCTCAAATTATTTCTCACACTATTCTTTTATTTTGATTTGTAGTTGATGCTTTGAAGTACTAGTCACACCTATAGGTGCTCAATGCTTGTTCCTTGTGCTTGGAGCACTGATGCCCGTTCAAACTCTGTGTACTAGCCCCTTTGAGCTATCTTTCTAGCCTGAGGCTGATCTTTTGCTACTGGAATATGAGAATGGGTTTTTGATATTCGACTAGTTGAATTTTGAACAATTTAAATCATCTCTGTTTTAAAATATTTGGGAACATATAAAATGTAAAGGAGGATTTGAGCAAAGAACCAAAGCCATCCTTTAATACATTTTGGAGCCCGACACGTATAAAACCAACAGAACTCTTATGTTATTTGTAAGAGTCATAAAAAAAGAAATGGAAAGGAGGCAGACTAGGTTAAAATACTCAAAACCTAAATTTCTGTTATCATAATACAGCATATTGCTCAAGAAATAATGATAGAATTTCTTAGAGAAACTGCTTATTAAATAAAAATGAAACTATTATTGTACAGGCTAGATGTTTTATTAAAATTAATGTATACCTTAGAACTAAGAATCAGATGAAAATATTAGCTTTATAACTATAAAAGATGTTCTGCTGAGAACATTTATGGTCTGTAATTCATACTTAAGTTTTAAATATATAAAACTAGGTTTTTCACTTTATATATGAAAATATAAATCACATAGTATTATGACTTGCTTAGTATTGCTCTAAATAGAAACAAATGCAGGTGGTTAAACTATATAATGGTAGTCTTACATTAAATAACATATCATACCTGATTTCTGTCAGTGTAAAATTGTTTTAACGTTGAACAAAATTTATTTATAATTGATATACTAAGGTAGAAAAATAAATTAGAAAAGTTTCTACAAAAGTCAAAATCAACAGATAATTTTGATATTATGAAAAAATTGAATTAATGCATTTAAAGAGATTCATAAAAATTTAAAACTTTGTGTTATAAAATAGATTTATTTAAGCTATGATATATTTGTAAGACACTTCCAAGAGTTCTTATACTTCCCAGGAATCAGGCAGAAATCTAGATAAGGGTAAAATGTGACCTTTGTGGTTATTTTTCATAATTTTCTTTAAAGTAGAATTACTATTTTTAGGCTAGTAATTTACATCTACAAACTTTGTATTATTTATATTCCACTAAGATTTAATGAATAGAGCCTCATACATAAATCACATCCTCTAGAATCCAAAAACAGTGCAGGCCTTCTGGAGTTCCAGCGACCAGAAACAGCTGGGTTTGTGAGCAGTCTTAACAAGCCTGAAATTTAGCCAGTGAGTGAGATGATATATATAAACAACCAGCAAATTCTTACTACGCTAAATAGGAAAATTTCACCTTATTGTTTGTTATTTTTTTTTTTTGCAACACATTTATACCAATTGCTTAATCTTTGGTTTAGCCAGGAGGACAGGAACTTTTATTTTTGCTTAAGAGTAAAATTTAAGGATTTGACTGAAGGGATAAAATTTTTTGTAATTAAATAACCTCTATTATCTGCTGGATATTTTTTTGAACATATTCTTTTTTTTTTTTTTGTGGTTTTTTTGGGTCACACCCGGCAGTGCTCAGGGGTTACTCCTGGCTCCATGCTCAGAAATTGCTCCTGGCAGGCACGGGGGACCATATGGGACGCTGGAACATATTCTTACATTTATAAATGTTTTGAAGAGATTAGTGTCTTTTGGAAGAAATGTCTTTGGAAAATAAATGGTTGGCCTTGGTGGTTCCCTGAACCTAATGAGGTCCAGGCCTCAAGGTGGCCCAGGTAATCCCTGACAACACTATACTGTTGTGGCACAGTATCCTTCATCCCACCTGTTCAACTGCTAGATGAACTGACTAAAAGGAATTTCTGGTCTAAGCATCATTTACATTGATCCCTACCTCCTATCCTCTCCCCATTAAATAAAGCAAGAACAAAGAATGTTTAAAACATGATTGTTTATTTTTTTTTGTTTTTGTTGTTTGTTTGGCTTGGTTTGGGGGCCACACCTTGCAATGCTAAGGAATTACTCCATGCTCTGAGCTCATAATCACTCCTGGCAGGCTCTGGGGACCATACGGGGTGTCCGCGATTGAACCGGAGTCTTTCGGGAGTCTTCCACATGCAGGGCAAATGCCCTACTGCTGTGCTATTGCTGTTTATGCATTTCTTCTTTAATGCATTTCTTAAAAACATTGAACAATAAATTTCTAAATGATATGAAGTTATAATTTAGTAATATAACTTATTTTCTTTTCTGACCAACTCAGTATGTGAAAGAACTGGTTTTTGGATTAGTCCTCATATTGCCTTCTAATTAGATGTCTCTCGATTGGTTCCTTTGGTTCACAAGTCAGTTAAACATGCTGTTTCCCTATTGCCTCCTTATCTGGCTTTTCCCCTTCCCCTTGGGGGTGGGCTTTGTTTTTTCCCAATAAAGGCTGTTCTGGAAGCCTGGAGGAGGAACTGCCATCTTGACTCTTGGTTCCACTTGGGTGAACAGTTTACAGTGTGAGTTTCTGGCCTACTATTCCTTTCCAAGGGTGTGTAGATTATTTTCTGAACCAGAATTGCTGCTGAATCTGTATCTCTTGCCCTAACCGCTCAGGGGATTGTGGAATGCAAGTCCCATCATTTCACAATGGCTTATCTTGTTTTTTAAAAAAATTGTCATGGAGCTCATACACAGTGATAGTAGCAAGTAGTGATACACAATATGTAGGATTAAAGCCAGGATTTATACCACTGGAGTCAGATCCCAACCATAGAGTGGGCGATTCTTCACTCCCACATTACAATTGCAATTGTCATAGTTACAATTTTCCTTTCCTTGATTTTCATCAACATTGGATTAGTTAACACATTCAGTTTATTGTTTTGCCAGTGATCAATATTACCCATTTGACTTCATGCACCATATAGTTTTATCTCCACAGTTTAATGGTGAGCCCCTAAAAATACAAATCACATCAAAGACATTTTTAGCATCTCCTAAATTTTTAGCATCTGTATGTGCATTTAGCATTTGACTGCTAGATAGAAAACAATAAAGACCTACTTATTGATGGACAGTCAATATTCTTAATCTGTGAGTTTTATGTGCTACAGGAAAAATAGCTAATTTATTTGGCATCAGCCTGAGTGACACAACTGGGTCAAATCTAAACTTTTTATTTGATAAGATTAAATATCAAATTCTAATATCACATAAACTGCATGGTTTCTTAGGATACATTTGTTTTGTAAAAAGCACCCTTTTTCCTCTTACTCAGAATTAAATTTAAGTGTAATGATTGAGATAAGAAAATTATTTCTCAAACGTTCACTGATGAAAACCACTGTTTTTATCTCTCAGTAACAGTGATTAAAATGTACTGAATTACTTCTCCCTGTGATATAACCAATTTGGGTTTGAAGGTATTCTTTTCTATTTTAATCATAGATTTTTCTCTATATTCAGTATCCACTATTCAGTAAATTATTTAGGAAAATGATACTTATAGCTCCTCAGGCCTAAATTTCTCTTTTCTTTTACTGAAACAGTTTAATGACCCCACTTTGAAGACCATCAGTGTTCTAGGGACTACAGAGGGATAAGATTTGGCTATTTAATCACTAACAGTCTAACCTAGGATTCTACTTGAATTTTGCAGACATATGTGATTCCTTTCTGGAAAGATAAACAAAACTATAGACTATTCTGAGCTTTGCCAATGGCTTGCCAATGTTTTTGCCAATTCTGATATCTTTTCTGAAACAAAACCAAGCTAACACCAAAGAAAAAACTGAGTGACAGCAAGAAACACATTTCATAAACTCCCTTCACATCTGAGTCCTATTTGCTTTGCATATTTGTTAGTCTCCACTGATGGTTCTGTTACATTTATTGGAGCCAAAGAGAATGTTTCTGTTCTCAAAAATAATAGCTTGTGTGTGCCCAGAAGACCTAGGACAGACGGTGGTTCGAATCCCGGCATCTCATATGAACTCCAGAGCCTGCCAGGAGTGATTTCTGAGCATAGAGCCAGGAGTAACCTCTGAGCGCTGCTGCGTGTAACCCGAAAAACAAACAAAAAAAATCTATAGATAGATAGATAGATAGATAGATAGATAAATGATAGATAGATAGATTGTGTGTGAGATGATAGATTGTGTGTTTACATGTGTGTCTGTGTGTTTACAATTGTATCCTACCAATATTCCAATAGATAGGACTTCATGTTTCCTAATATGGCAGAGTTTTAATATGCCACATGTTACATTTAATATTGCTACCACCATGATAATTACCATACAATATTTAACAATAGTTTGGTGCTCAGTTTTATTTTCAAGGTACATGAAAAACATTCTAATTTTTGGGGGTCACACTCAGCAGCATCAGGGGTTACTCCTGGCTCTATGCTCAGAAATCACTCCTGGCAGGCTCAGGGGACCATATGCGACATCAGGATTCAAACCACTGACCTTCTGCACACAAGGCAAATGCCTTACCTTTATGCTATCTCTCCGGTCCTCTAATTTTTTTTATTTTATATGTGTATATTTTAATAAGGAAGTATTAGCCTTCTAAACTCAAAGACATTCAATGCTTAGTATAGTACATCAAAGGCATATCTTGTTCTTTACAGTAAGTTCTCTGAAAACATTATGACATAATTACAGGATACACACAAAATTAAATATATCAGCATGATGCAACTACTCAGTACTGCATACAGTGCATTATTTATAAGACACCACAAGGACACAATTCTTTGTGTGTGTGTGTGTGTGTGTGTGTGTGTGTGTGGTTTTTGGGTCACACCCGGCAGTGCTCAGAAGTTTTTCTTGCTCCGTGCTCAGAAATTGCTCTTGGCAGGCACGGGGGACCATATGGGACACCGGGATTCAAACCGATAACCTTCTGCATGAAAGGTAAACGCCTTACCTCTATGCTATCTCTCTGGCCCCAAGGACACAATTCTTATAAATTAACATGGATTGTTGTTCTCAGGTTTGTGCTATTTATACCTGTTAGTGATAGTGACCATCAACTTTTTTTAAGGTTTGGAGTCAAAGGAGCACTGATAAAACAATGTTAGTGTGGCAATTATCGTTCGCATGGGCACACCAAAGTATGGGGGTCATGGAAAGGAAAAACTTTGGCCTAAGTACAAGGAGACCCTACCCCTGAAGTTTCCTGACAGAAGACCATTTCTAGGCTCCAGGCAAACCAGTTTGTCCAATCCTGGTCATTGTCTGCAGTGCCCGTACAGTTATACCTTTCACAGTCTCTGTTGTTGATCTCATGCCTCTGTATTGAAGGTCCTGGAATCTGTACATCCTGCATTGAAGTCAGGATGGTGCGGAGCGGCGTCTAATTTCATCTCACAATTAACAGGCAATGCAGAAAGCCCTGTCCAGTATGCAAGTCGTTGTTGTTATTTAAATCTTCTCAGTGTTAAGGGAAGACTCTTTTGAGTAAATCAATGTTAGAGCAGCAGTAGAGTCTTCCCCAGTAGAGGATTGCTTCCATGTCATAATGATGTTGTAAACAACGCTGAATATTTCATAGATGGCTTCCCTGGTTCAGGGGTGACTGGAAAATGCCCAAACCTCTGAGGCCTGTGCCAGGTCATCATGTCAATGTTCAGGGTTTGTAAGATTCCATTGCACCACAAGATTAGTGGGTTCCCATCTCTATTAGATAAGAACATATTTGTATGTATAGTATTTTCCATTTTAATGTGCCCATGCAAACAAGGAATAATGCCACCTGGTGTTATCAGTGCATAAGGGGGCTGCAAGAACAGGTCCAACAATCCCCATGACCTGATTCAAACATAAGTATTAAACTGAGAAACTCTTTCACCAAAATTTCTTATTGAACAGTTCCCAGCAAGATTGGTGCCTATGGGGATGCTAGAACAAGTCCAATAATCCAATTGACTTGGTTCTTATATATACATTAAATGGAGGGACACTTCTACAAACTTCCTTATTTAACAAATAACAAAGGGAAGGAAAGATAGAGAGAGACTCTTTCACCAAAATACCTTACTCTGGATGTTAAAGGGAAGTCTCTGTTGGATAGGTCTATGCCAGAGCAGTGGTAGGATCTTCCCTGGTAGAGGACCTCATTCAGGTGATGTAGTACAGAACCATGATTGTTTTGTAGATGGCATCCCTGGTTTAGGGGTTAATGGACAATGCCCAATCTTTCAAGACATGAGCCAGGTCTTTATGACAATGTTCAGGATGTAATATCCTACTGCATTACAAGATTTGTGTGTTCCCATCTCTATAAGAACGTGTTTTAATATAATTTCCCATTTTAATGTGCCTATGCAAAGGAAGAATAGTATCACGTGGCGAGATTGGTGCCTATGGGGATATTAGAATAAGTCCAACAATCGAATTGACTTGGTTCTTAATAAACATTAAATGGAGGGACAGTTCTACTAACTTCCTTATTTAAAAAATAACAAAGGAATAAAAAGTGGAGAAATAAACAATCTAACTTAAGACAGTGGACTCAATAGTCACTGTATGTGGGAGCTAATCAGAAACCTAGTATGGTAGCAAACACAGTTACACAGTGAAGAAAGGAAGAGGCCAAGAAGCCGCTGAGAGTAAACAAGTAGAAAAAGAGTACTGGTCTCTTCCCAGCCTGAGAGTCCATCCTCTCATTTTTATTTTGAATATATATGGTTCCCCCACGCAAAGTGGTCTCCTCCCAGACTGAGAGTCCATCCTCCCATTTTTATTTTGAATATATATGGTTCGCACGCCCCCCCCCATTAGTGTAGGGAGACAAATACGGAAAGGCTGAAGACCAGGAAAGACTGAAGACCACAATAGAGTTCTCTGGAATGGGGTGTCCCCTAATCCCATACCTAGGAAGAGCTGGCTTCCAGGATCAAGGCATCGGAAGCCAGCTATCTGCCTGGCCCCTCCCTCTGCTCCTTCCCCCCGTAGAGTGGGGGGGGGGAAGCCTGGGAACCCCTAATAGAGCCCACCTGGAACCCACAGCAGGCCACCCAAGGTGGCACTCAGGCCTGGCCTAGAGTCCTGGGGAGAAATAGGGGAATGGCTGAGGGGCCTGCCAAACCCTCCAGCACCCCCTCAGCTAGGGAAAAGGCCTCCGGAATGGGGTGTTCCCTAACCCCATACCTGGGAAGAGCTGGTCTCCAGGATCAAGGCACCGGAAGCCAGCTATCTTCCCGGCCCATCCCTCTGCCCCTCCCCCCTAGAGTAGGGAGGAGGGGAAGTCTGAGCAGTCCCCTAATTTTATGAAAGATTTTTAACTTAATAGGTTGTTTTTACATGAACATATATTTTTTGCAAGAACATAAGTTATGAATCAATTACTGTTGCATATGTCCCTTAACCCCCTTCAGTGCAATGCCTGTGGAAATTCTTACTGCTTAGACAGACGATCCATACATTGAGTAGGTCAGCATTTCTCACATCCTCAGTGCTACAGGAGGATATGAAAAATGTAAATTAGAAGCAGAAATGTGTTAGTGACAGCACAGATTAAATTCTGGGTGTCATTACACTTTTTGTTTTCTGTGTTTTCAGTAGACCACATTCTTTGCTAAAGCCATGAAGTTAAATGAAAATAGATGACAGCAAGATACTGCCTAGAGAAAATTTTAGGAGATTCAGTGGGTGGGAATATGTAGAAGGGAACTAACAAAGACATTTTGATGACTTATCAAATGCCAAGGACAGAAGTTAGTGCAATTCTAATTTTAAAATAAATATTTTATATATTTTAAATATAAATTTTAAATATAAATACTGATGTAATCACAAAGCAGAGCTAGCCAATAGAAATATAACTTGAACAAAATGTGTCATTTTAAACATTTTATAGTTGCATGTCAAAAATGTTAAATAAACAAGATTTGTTTTCTCCAGGTGGTCTCTGGGCTCCTTAGGACCATTTCTAAAAATACTTGTACAGATAGTGATCTAGCAATTTGATCTAGTAATTTAGTCCCACAAGAGACCACAGAGACAGACACCAGCTGTACTAAAAGACTGTACAATCAGAAGGGCAACTCAGATTCTTGCATATTCCAGACAAGTGCTCTATTACTTTGGTCGCTGTAAAATTAATTTGAATATATTTTATTCAGTGCAAAATATTCAATATTATTATTTCTATTGAAGTTGATAAAAATGCCATCTAAGGTGTATTATTTTTTTAAAGTTTTATTTGTCAACTTTGTAAACATATTTGGTGTATATTAGTAATCAAATCCCGTCATCAGCCATAAGAGATGTGTTCCATTGTTATATATAATTAGAAGCTACTCTGTGGTGGATAGCTGATTTAGGTAATAGGAAAACATTCACATATCTGGGATCTCAACTTTAAAATTCTAGCTAAATGGGAAGCAATGTAGAACTAATTTTCATAGCTATCATCTCTTAAAATTTAATCTTAATCTTAACTACTGTTCAGCCTTGCTCTTCTTTCTACTTTACCAATGATATACTGTAGTTAGAACATTTTGTCTTATTATTTAGCAAAGCAGTATTTAAAAAAATTGGTACAAAGTTGAGTAAATTAAGGTGACTTTAATGAAAGGGATTTTTATAAAGTTATGTGGCTAAGATCTATGGAAAAACCATAAAGGTTAGGACAATCATTGGAATATTTAAAATTTGTGAATCTTTTGCACCTTTAAACTAAAGAGGCAGACAGGGATAATGTAGTGTCCAGAATGTGGAGAGGAGAAACTTGAGAAAAGGGTCACATAACAAAAATTGTGCTCTGTAGATAAGAGGATAAAGAGCTAGTGGAGAAGGAAAATTTCACACTTCAATCTCCTGGAGGAATATTCTTATTACCAAAACACAATGGAAAATCAGGGGGCAAGGAATTTTTGGATAAGACTATAGAGTTTGTTCATGGGACACAAGAGGAGAGGAAGAGAGCTCTAAGACAAATTAAGGCAAATTAAATTAATCACTACAATTGTGCTAAATTATATCATTAGGAAAATAAAAAAAATACATAAAGTGTCTTTGAAACTCCCCATTGGCAAGTACCCACCTTGCATGAATGAGACCCCTCATTTGATTCCCTGTGTCACTCTCACATTAGTCCAACCAGATCTTGGCAACACTAAGAGAGATCTTCTATGCAACAGATTAATGCACAATCTCGGGTTGTTACAGCAACAACAACAACAACAAAAAAATAGGATAAATAAATAAAGGACAGAAAATAGATTGAATACAAAATTAATGAGGCTTAGAGAGGAGTAAAAAACAGTGACTTTCTTTTTTGGTGTTTTGGTGTATTGTACTTTTGTCCTTATCGTAAATTGTCAGTGAATGGTTTTAAAACTGAGTGCTATATATAGATGGACTTCAGGGAGTTCTCTGAATCTGTATAGTGAGGGATATTTTATGTATACATTCCTACACAAAACTCCTGAAAAAAATCTTTAACTTCCCATAAATACTTGGACTTCTAAAACAAGAAGTCTCTGAAATAATGGCAGAACATAAAGCTGTTTGGATTGTGAACATTACCCAAGGTTACATGGTCAGCATGTTTTCTGCAGGTGAGTTCCCCAAGTAGATCCTAATTTATTAAGAAAGTAAATCTGATAGGTATAGCAGAGAGTTGAGGGAAGCAGGACTTGGAAATCTCAAGATTCAAACAAGAGTGGAAACTCAGACCATTTTGATAAGGGCAACTTTAATCCCATCTTTCTGAGGATTCAAGAATTTAAGTGATCTTTGTCATTCTGTAAATTCCACAGGCAATTTCAAGTCTCTGTAGGGGAAAGCAAACCTGTTGCCATGATCCTAGGGCAGAACCCTTAAGAGGAAACAAAGTCATAAAATTGTTAGGTCACATATAGGTAAAGGCTATTGAACAATGTACCAATAAATTTATTTCTAATGATGACAGATAGATAGAGGTAGATGGTAGGTAAATAGAGGTGAATGGCAATAATTCTCTCTCTCTCTCTCTCTCTCTCTCTGTGTGTGTGTGTGTGTGTGTGTGTGTGTGTGGCATGAAAAGCCATCTCCTCACTGCTGAGTCAAACACATTATGGATTGGGGTGAGTACAGTAGAGTATGCAGGGTACCTTCCTATATTGGCAGCTACTACTTAATTGGCTCCTGCTGATAAGACACTAAAGCAAGGTCTTGGAGTCTTTTCTTAGGCATTTCCTTGTGCGAATAACATCTCTAAACTGAAATATACAAAGTGAGTTAGAGTGTACCCTAAATCCTAAGCCACACAAAAAGCCAAGTCTATTGTAAATTCTTCTTTTTCCCCTCCCCTATTTCTCTTCTCTCCCATCAGCTGCTTTCTTAAAATTCTAATCATAATAGCAATTAAAAATAATGATGGCAGAAGCTTAGCAAGTACATATTCAGTGTAATGTAAGAACTAAGTTTTATTTTTTTCTTGCAGGTTACCTAATTTGAATGTCAAACCATCCTATAATTCAAAGAAGATTACTTTCTCTATTTTATAGCACAGAAAAATGCAGCCTAGAGTTAAAGAATTATTATTAGATGTAAAAATTCAGTCTGATGGATTCTAGGACTCATATGCCCTATATTTTAGTTTTTACTTTTCATATTGTGTTTCTATCTTGAAAATATTCTTACTCAAAGCGATCCCAAGTGTAAAATTCCTTTGCTTCTTCTGTCAAGTTGTCTGTTTCTTCTGGTAATGAAATGGTTCCTCCCTTTTAGGAGCTCCTCTAACATGTAGATTTGTTCACCAGAAACTCCCATGCTGTTTCCCCTTTGTGAAAGGTAGTTAGGGCATGTTAGAAAGCTGGCTAGTAACAAACCCTTTCTGGGATATTTGCTGAAACCTCTTGTGGAAAAAAAAAGTTCTCCAAAAGGGAAATGACACTAGGTTACATATAATGTAAAATGTAGATGTAGTTTAATGTAGAGGGAGTGTTATTAATATTTTTGGAAGAGAAAAAGCCCAGTAATTAAGGACAAAATAGAAAAAAGACAATGATTACATATCTTTCTGCACCATTTTAATCAGTTTGTGACTTTAATTTTATGTCAAAGATTTCTGTCTTTCTATAACCTCACATAATTTTTTATGCTTAACAAATTTGATGCATTAAAATTAGTATAACATTATCATATTAAAACTCATGTTGCCTATAGATTGTTATTATATAGGAGGTACGTATCATAAGTTTGATTTTCAAGATGCTTACTGTGGAGTCTTATTCATAAAAAGTGATCATGTTGTCTGCTCAGAATTAAATAGTTTAGGATTAGTATACAAAATAAATTAATCAGGTGTGAGGTGAGCTGGATTACCAGGGTAGTTACTTTTATGTTACATTAGGTGTGTTATCACTAAAATAAAAATTATTTCAAATCATACTCAAACATTTTCAGACCACATGCAACAATGAAATTCACAGTATCTTAAACAGATTTGTGACTTTTTGTCCCAAGAAGACTATGCCCCTGTGTAGTTTAACGAGCGCCTTTTATTCCTTATAATATGAATAAGTAACACTGACCATATTTCTCATGACTGCAGGATTTAAGGTGAAATAAAATGAATACATTTGTTGTGCTTTCTGGTGACCTGTGTTTATAAAATTGGCTTGATTTTTCTGGAAAGATAGAGACCAACAGAAGCCTTATGACAGTGAGAATTATCCAACTCTGCCTCCTCAGTGGAACCTAAATGTTGGTAGTTTTAACATTCCTGCACTTTATGTGGGAATCTATTGTCAGCATCTTTATTCCTCAGCAAAACCAGCCTTCCAGCAATTACAACTGAACTGCATATATGTGCCTCTTCCATCTGCATCTGGGGACCCTTTCCCTCCAAATTTTCACTCAGTCGTTTAAGTCAAAGACATTTAGTTCCTCTTGAGTGCCATTCCGACACAAGATAGAAATAAGCATACTGTTCAAACTCCAGGCAGCATATGGCAAAACAAGGGTTTTATTCAAGCTTACGTGGGGAGACCAAGACAGAGAGAGGGAAGTAATATGGTTATGTGAGTGAGAATATTTTTCTTGAATTGCTATTCATATAATTAGCATAAAAGTATTAAAATTATATTCCCAATAATATAATTGTGCTATATTTGGGAAGCCGTTCATTTGTGCAGATCTGTGCTTTTTTGGCTAGTTCTGGTTTCAGTCATTTAAATAATTATGGCTTAATTTTTATATTTAAATGGAAAGATAGGATCAATATGTTTTGGTTTACAGAATTCCAATTTTATGGAATTGTGAATTGTGAATTAATCCTGTCATCACAATTAGAAAAAACTCATTGTCGGGGACCACCTACTCTAGCAGCCCGGGGGATGTTGGTGGGGGATATGGGTTGCAGAAAGGGAATGGGGAGGGAGGAGGGACAAATGTTAATATGTACCTGAAATACTAATGTGAAAGATATGTAAGCCACTATGATCAAAATAAAAAAAAAGATTAAAAAAAAAACCTCATTGTCATTCATTAGACACACAAAGTGATCTATTGAATCACTTGTTTAGGTCTGGTACAATACCTGGATTATAATGTATCATATTCAATTGTAGAATTCCTGTCCTAAGATTTACAATTTACCAAAACAAGATGAACCTAACACAGAATTAACCCAGATGAGTTCAAATGAAGTCCAGTAGAACACATATAAGAAACAAAATAGAAAGGTCAACATAGGAAAATTTGGCCAAATGTTTGGTATTTTTTTAGATTTATATTGGTAAATGTAGTAGAGAAATATTATTGCTTTTCATCAATGGCATAGACATGAGCAGAGTAATAAGATGCATAACAAAAGCTGATTCCAACTACAAAAGATTCACTCTGCTACTAAATGGGTGTGCTTTGGGTAGTGGCAGATTTTATTGTGGTAGATGATCAGCTAGAGGCTGGAAAAAAAATTTGTGGACATGATATGTCAGAGACAGTTTAAGGCTCAAAAAGGAATCTATTCTCTTCTATTAAAAGTGGCTGATATCATGTTTCAGAAAAAAAGGATTTCCTACTTATCTTGAGATAGGTGTGATTGATTGTGGTATATGGAAAAATTATTGGCTAGCACTTTTGGCAAACAATTTTGACTTTCTCTTCCTTCATCTGGCTTTCTTCCTGGAATGCAGATGTGTTGGCTGTAGCTCCAGTTGCAATTTTGAGAATGGTATGGTTGTGAAGATAAAATAGATACATTTGGTATGGAAGAGCAGAAAGAGAAAGCAGTCTCAGACCCTGATGGCATATCTTCTTGGACTGCCAATTTCCTGTTGGTAACCTAAAACAAAAAAAAAGCTCTTAGCTTTTTATAGCTTTTCTCTTTTCCAGTCTCTCTCATTAACATGCCAAATATAATTCCTATTAGAAATATGTCTACAACCATCCACACTTATGGTCTTTTTGAATTTTGAGCATCCTATATCATATAGATCTGTTATTTTCATGACTTATTGAACACAGTTGTTAACTATTGAAAATAATTATGAAATTAGTATTATAATATTATTTAAATAATAATTTAAAAATAAATTATTTTATTCTATCTGTGATATATAGATAATTTTAATTTGGGGATAATACTTGACATGTTTGTTTTAGGCTGATAGTAAAAAGAAGACATTTTTTTAACGTTTCTAAAATTGTAAGTCCTAAATATCCTCAGAGTAAGATTTTCCAGAGTGGAGTGTTTTCTAACTCTCATACCAATTCCATCTAACAAAAATCTGGCTTTTAAAACTCAGATAATGGAGTTTTTAATAGCTATCATAAGATGTAGAAGTAGAATATGAATACAAAGAAACAGAAATAAATAATATTTTCTTGAGTTGGTTGAAGGATTTGTAGAGATGGAAAAAATGTGGTTTTGAGTAATCTGGCTTCTTATGATGGAAAATCCTTTAAAATGGGGCTATGGAAGAAATTCAGGTATATTAGGGTCATTATAAGAATGTTAGGGCTGGGAAGCCTCAGAAAAGTTTTCTTTTCTACAATATACTTAGTCCTCAAATCAGAGGAATACAGAGAAATTATATCAGGAAGATGTGATTTTACAGGGCTCTGGATACATTTCCGTATAGAATTTTTGTATACTTCTATGAGTTCTAACAGATGCTGAGAAAACAGTTGCACATTGAAGGGTTTGTAATTCATATTAACAAAATAAAGATGTGGGAACATTACCAATTTCTTGAATTCATCTTTAATTTTGACAAAAGAAGGATATATATATTTTTAATTTGCTTTTTGGGCTATACCCAGTGATGCTCAGGGGCTACTCCTGGCTATGTGCTCAGAAATCATTCCAGGCTTGAGGGACCATATGGGACGCCAGGATATTGAACCACGATTCATCCTGTTTCAGCCACATACAAGGCAAACACCCTATCTCTTGCTTGCACCACCGCTCTGGCCCTAAGAGGGGTGTCACACCGGAAGAGCTCAGGAGTTACTCCTGGCTCTACACTCATAAATCGCTCCAGGCTGGCTTGGGGGACTATATGGGATGCTGGGATTCAAACCACCATCCTTCTGCATGCAAGGCAAATGCCTTGCCTCCATGCTATTTCTTTGGCCTCCAAGAAAGGTTTTTTGAAAAATAAAGTTAGCTTTATAATAAAGTTGGGAATGCCGTCTAGTCCAACCTTTATGGAAAATGATATGGAGATTCCTCCAAAAACTGAAAATTGAGCTCCCATATGATCCAGCTATACCACTCCTACGGATATACCCTAGGAAGACAAAATTACAATACAAAAATCCCTTCCTCACACCTATATTCATTGCAGTGCTATTTACAATAGCCAGACTCTGGAAACAAGCAAGATGCCCCTCAACAGATGAATGGCTAAAGAAACTGTGGCACATATACACAATCAAATATTATACACTGTCAGGAGAGATGAAGTCATGAAATTTTCCTATACATGGATGTACATGGAATCTATTATGCTGAGTGAAATAAGTCAGAGGGAGAGAGATAGACACAGAATAGTCTCACTCTTCTATGAGTTTTAAGAAAAATAGAAGACATTCTTGCAATAATTTTCAGAGACAAAAGAGAGGAGGTCTAGAAGTTCTGGCCCACTAAATGAAGCTCAACACAAAGAGTGGTGAATGCAGTTAGAGAAATAACTACATTGAGCACTATCATGACAATGTGAATGAATGAGGGAAGTAGAAAGTCTGTCTAGAGCACAGGTGGAAAAGGAGGAGATTTGGGACATTGGTAATGGGAATGTTGCACTGGTGAAGGGGGTTATTCTTTACATGACTGAAACCCAACCACAATCATGTTTGCAATCAGGATGTTTAAATAAAGATATTAAAAAATAAATAAATTATTTTATTATTTATTTATTTTATTATTTGTTATTATTTTGTTCAGGTGTTATGCTGATGCTACCTGGGGATGGATGAACTACTCCTGACTTTAGTGATTAAATTCTAAGTACTCATCATATGAGATATACACTCAATAACTTTGACTTTTTTGTGGGGAAGGCTCTTCTAAGCAATGATAGAAGAACATTGTATTATTTCCCAGTGAGATTCAGTCAACTTAAATGGTGATTTAATTTGAGAGCATTTTTTGGTATTGTTTGGATTTTAGAAAAGAAGTGATAAATAACATGGCCAGGAAGCAAACCTCTGCCAGGGAAGACCCTACAGTTGTCCTGGCATTGACTTACTCCAAAGAGTGTTCTCTTAATACCCAGCAACCTGCTTGCAGGGCAGTATGATCCACATCTAATGGTGAGGTGAAAATAGAGGATGCTCCATATCATCCTGACTTTGATGAAGAAAATATACAGAAACCAGACACCAATAAAAACTAATGTGCCAAAAAATTTCACCGGGACCAAAGAAAATGACTTGGATTGGACAACCTAGTATGTCTGGAGCCTAGATTCGGTCTTATGCCAGAAACCTTCAGGGGTATGGTCTCCTTGTAATTTAGGCCAAGGCATTTTTTCTCCATTTCCCATATTTTGCTGGGCCTATCCAAGCAACAATTGCCACTGTCACATCGTTATTACTGTATTTTTTTAAACTCTTATCCTTCAAAAAAAAAAGAGCTTACTAAACTTTCTACTAGTGCTTTAATGAGTTCATTGATGATTCAATAATTTTCAAAAGTATACTTGCTATTGAACATTTCTTCCTTCCTTTCTCTTCCATCTCTAGTTTTCCTTTTAATTTTCTATTTTTAAATCGTGTTGCTTTTGATCTTCCTAAAACAAATGTATTATGATTAGATTAAAAACAAGATATATTAACTTTTTGAATGTTTAAGAAATTGCTTTTAACTAAATTATTTAATAGCTAAATTAGTATTTATTGAATTTTGTCCTTAAGGAATTAAACCTGTGCTCATTGGGGGAAAATATAAAAGAAAAAGGTCATAAGGAATGCCATCCTGAAGCAACCTTCAGCCTCCAGGGCTATATACTTAGAGGTGCTTGTTGGCATCCAGCAGATGCCTTGAGCTTTTAAAATTTGAATATTCAATCAAGAAGTCTATTAGAAAATGTTCTCTTTACTAACATTTCCACTAAAATAAAATTAATCAGATACCTTTCATTATCATATCTAAGTTTTGTCAGTGGAAGATTCTACAAATACCCTTCAAGATGTAGTTTTTGGGATGGCTTATGTGAAGTGGGAAGGAGAGAAGCAGAAACCTTAAAAAGTAAATCTACCACTTCCCTGTCAGTCCACTTCAGTCACACAGGCTGGAAAATTTAGGATTGATAAGAGTCTAAGATGAGCCTCAACACAGTACAAAATTTATGTTTCACCAATAACAAGGCAGCCATCAAGCTATATGGGAAGTCCATTTTCTGTCTACAGTGTAGACATATCACCCATAATGTTATTCAATCAAAATAGAAGAAGGAATTGCTCTTTGCAGGAAAGCATGGAGGTAGGATGTTTGCTTGCATGCAGGACAGTGGTTCGAATCCCAGCATCCCTTATGGTCCCCCGAGACTGCCAGGAATGATTTCTGAGCTTAGAACCAGGAGTGACCCCTGAGTGCTGCCAGATGTAACCCAAAAACCAAAAGAAAAATAATTAATTCTAAACCTTATTCAAGGTTTTGTGTCTATAGCCTTTTTCTTATATGGGATTAAATTCTTTAGTGAAGTTTACTGGGAAAATAAAGAGCGTTAGAATTATATGTTTGTTCAAGAGAGAAAAAAATCCCCACAGAAATGAAGAAAAGCCAACTTTGGCCTTTACAGGAAGGTATAAATATAGATATTTTCTTTAACTGTCTTTGTCCTCAGTAATTTACCAAGCAGGATTTAATGAAACTTTTCTTGGGAATAAATATCAAATTTCTCATGATCCATTCTTGAGTTTAGTTCTTTCTTATTTTTGGGAGGTTGAGGGTGTTTGGGCCATACCTGGTGACACTCAGGGGTTATTCCTGGCTATGCACTCAAATCACTCCTGGCTCTGGGGACCATTTCGATCCCAGGTTTGTTCTGGTTCAGCCATGTGCAAGGCAAATGCCCTATCACTGTAGTATTGCTCCAGCCCCTCATTATTGATTTACTTTCTTTTTTCTTTTTATTTTTTCTTTTGATTTTTGGACCATACTCGGTGATGCTCAGGGGTTCCTCCTGGCTATGCGCTCAAAAATTGCCCCTGGCTTGGGGAACCATATGGGATGCCAGGGGGAATCGAACCGTGTTCATTCTAGTCTAGCACTGGCAAGGCAGATGCCTTACCACTTGTCCTACGGTTCCGGCCCCCATTTTTTAAATTCATATCTTTATTTAAACACCATGATTATAAACACGATTGTAGTTGAGTTTCAGTCATGTAAAGAACACCCTCCTTCACAATGTCCTAAATCTCTCTCCTCCCCAACCCACCCCCACCTGTATTCTAGACAATCTTTCTACTTTCCTCATTCATTCACATTATTATGATAGTTCTCAATGTAGTTATGTATCTAACTATGCTCATCATTCTTTGTGGTGAGCTTATGTCATGAGCTGGACCTTCCAGCCCTCCTCTCTCTGAGGATAAATGCAAAAATGTCTTTTATTTTTCTTAAAACCCATAGAAGAGTGAGAATATTCTGTGTCTAACTCTTTCCCTCTGACTTATTTCACTCAGCAAAATAGATTCCATGTACATCCATGTATAGGTAAATTTCATGACTTCATCTCTCCTGACAGATATTCGATTGTGTATATGTGCCGCAGTTTCTTTTGCCTTTCATTTCTTGAAGGGCATCTTGGTTGTTTTCAGAGTCTGGCTATTGTAAATTTAGAGGAAAGGCTTTTAGTTTTTCTCCATTGAGGATAGTATTTGCCATTGGCTTGTGGTAGATGGCCTTACCTATATTGAGAAAGCTTCCTTTCATTCCCATCTTGCTGAGAGTTTTTATCAAGAATGGGTGTCAAATGCTTTTTCTGCTTGGGGCCAGCATGGTGATGCTAGAAGTAAGGTGCCTATCTTGCCTGCACTAGCCTAGGACGGACCGCAGTTCGATCCCCGGTGTCCCATATGGTCCCCCAAGCCAGGAGCGACTTCTGAGCGCATAGCCAGGAGTAACCCCTGAGCGTCACCAGGTGTGGCCCAAAAACAAAAAAAAATGCTTTTTCTGCATCTATTGATATAATCATGTGATTTTTATTTTTCTTGTTATTGATGTTGTGTATTATGTTGATAGATATACAGGTGTTAAACCATCCTTGCATTCCTGGGATGAAACTTACTTGATCATAATGAATCTTCTTGATGAGACATTGCTAGGATTTTGTTGAGGATCTTTGCATCTGTGTTCATCAGGGATATTGATCTGTAATTTTCTTTTTTGGCAGCATCTCTATCTGGTTTTGTTATCAAGGTGGTGTTGGCTTCATAAAAGCTATTTGGAAGTGTTCCCGTTTTTTAAATTTCATGAAAGAGCCTGGCCAGGATTGGTAGTAGTTCCTCTCGAAAGGTTTGAAAAAATTTATTAGTGAATCCATCAGGGCCTGGGCTTTTGTCTTGAGGCAGACATTTAATTACCATTGTAATTTCCTCAATAGTTATATATGCTACATCCTCCTTATTCAACCATGAAAAGTTATGAGTCCAAAATGTATCCATTTCTTCCAGGTTCTCAGGTTTGGTGGCATAGTGTTTCTCAAAGTAATCACTGAATACCCTTTGAATCTCTGCAATATCTATAGTGATTGCCCCCTTTTTCATTTCTAATATGAGTTATCAAGTTTCTCTCTCTTTTTTGTTCTGCCAATGGTCTATTAATCTTGTTTATTTTTTTTCAAAGAACCAACTTCTGCTTTTGTTGATCATTCAGATTGTTTTTTGCATTTTAATTTCATTGATTTTTGCTCAATTCTTGTTGTTTCCTTTTGTCTCTCTATTTTGGTTCATTTTGTTCATTATTTTCTAATTTTATGAGCTGCATTATTAAGCTATTGAGTTATGCCCATTCTTCCTTCCTGATGTGTGCTTGCAAAGCTATACATTCTTCTATCAGTATAGCTCTTGCTGTCTCCCATGGATTCTGATAGTTTGTGTCTTCAGTATTTTGATTTTAGGAAAATTTTGATTTTCTCTTTGATTTCATCTGAAACCCACTGTCTATTCAGTAGTAGGCTGTTTAATTTCCAGTTATTAAAGTTTTTCTTCTGTGTCCCTTTGTAGTTCACATCTAATTTCAGAGTATTGTGGTCAGCGAAGATAGCCTGCAAAACTTCTTTCTTTTTATTTTTTTTTTTTTTTTTGGTTTTTGGGCCACACCCAGCGGTGCTCAGGGGTTACTCCTAGCTATCTGCTCAGAAATAGCTCCTGGCAGGCAGAGTGGACCATATGGGACACCTGGATTTGAACCAACCACCTTAAGTCCTGGATTGGCTGCTTGCAAAGCAAACACCGCCGTGCTATTTCTCTGGGCCCCAGCCTGCAAAACTTCTATTCTCCTGATTTATGGAGGTATGTTTTATGAGCCAGCATGTGGTCTATCCTGGAGAATGACTCATGTACATTGGAGAAGAATGTGTGTATCCAGGTTTCTGGGGATGAAATGTCATAAACCTGGATACACACATTCTAGTATATATATATATATATATATATATATATATATATATATTCTAGTATGTATGTATATATATACATACATACTAGAATATACACATTCTAGTATATATAAACTAGAATATATATACTATATACTATATATACTAGAATATATATATTCTATATATATATTCTATACTAGAATATATACATTCTAGTATAGAATATATATACTATATACTATATATATATACTAGAATATATATTCTATATAGAATATATATTCTAGTATATATAGTATATATAGTATATATATTCTAGTTTATATATACTAGAATGTGTATATTCTAGTATGTATGTATATATATATACTATATATACACTAGGCTCCGCCACCCATTATTTATTTTCTATTGCAACCACTGTCAATTCATTCCTAGGGCCTTTCCTGTTAGAGATTCATTTGAGCTTCAGCCTGGAATACTGCATCTCAGTTGTTTCCTGGACTCCTAAATGGGTCATTCTTTTGTCAGAATTCTTCATGCCTTTAGGCTCTTTTAGACTTCATACAATGTTTTGTCCAACATACATTACCAGGAACCCAATATTCCTTCCTGCAACATTTGTGTACCTCAGTTTACATTTGATCAGTCTTATTAGACTATGTATGTATCAAGAAAAAAATTAGAAATTGGAATAGCAAGGACAAACTACATACTATCTCTAAAAATTAACCATAATTTATAAGGACAAATTAGATTCCTCCTTGAAAGTTAACTACCCTTTGATCATCATGATGACTATGAGAAGATGGTGCTTTTATTATCAATGTCAATAGACATATAACCTCAAGATATGGAGAAGAAAATAAGCTATATTTCAGGAGATAAGGAAATGGAAGAGCTAAGATATGCTTTAGATTGTTCACTAATAAAGTGAACTACAGAACAGTTCACTGCATCTGCAATCTACTGCTTTAATAGTAGTAGGTTTAATAGTAGATTTAATAGTAGGTTCCTGAGTGTGAAAATGAATGCTCCTTTACCTAACAATTCCCAGAAATATTTTTCCATTACCTACAACAAACCAGCACAGGAAAGAACTTACTTGCAAACAGTATCTACTAAAGTCACATAGTTTGAAGTTACAGAAAGTAGTAACTGTTATTCCAAAATAAAGTTAGATTTGTCCTATTAGAAAAGATTAATTAGAATATCTGTTTTGAACGATATTTGTTGGAAGCTATAAGACTTAGAGAGCAAAATGGAGTCTCTGATGCCTGAGAAACCAAAGGCCTGTGTACATGACAGGCGGCCACTGTGGCATTTCCCCCATGGACCTAAAGGAATGAACAGCCACATAGTTCAGTTAGCAAAAGTCACAAGATGTTCTAGTAAACCGCCCGAGTTGCTAAGATAAGATCACACATCCTGTTAAGCTACCATTGTGAAAGAATGTTTGTGCGATATAAGGGTATGTTGTAAAACTGGAAAGTCCATCCTGCACGACCCCCCTACTTTTCTATAGATACCATGGAAAAGTACTGAAAGCTACTTCCTTATGCTGTAGAACTATATAAGCTTGTCTTGCTTTAATAAATTCGGCTCTTGATCAGAGATTTTTGTCTTGAGCTCATTTCTTTCCCAGCCTCTTCATTTCAGGTTGGATCCCGCTCGTGACCCACGAATTACTTCGCGATCCTCAGTCCACCCTGCGGGCAGGGTCCCAGGGTGTTGTGTATGTAAATATTTTAGGGGGTTACTATGTTACTCACCCTAAACTGATTGGTGATTGTGCCCTACCCTAGGGTGTGACCTGGCATTCTGCCCCCACCCCAGGGTAGTACCTGATTCTGCTTCCACCATTGGTTGGTATCTGATCCCACCATTGGGTGGTACCTGATTCTGGTGGATAAAAACAAGAGTCTGTGGAAGGCTGGGGCTTTTTGGCTGGAACGGAAGCTGAGTCTTTATACTTCAGTTTTGTCCTCCGAATAAAGCGAATATTTCCACGAGCCTGACTGTCTGTGAGCTGTTTACCCGCCGTTTCACCTCAGAACCGTGGGCTAGACAGGGTGGCAGACGCGTGCTCCGAGCTGGAAGAAAAAGGCCTCATACTCCATCCCACCATCAGTCAACCTCTTCAGGGGCTGACTTGCTACACCAGGGGTCGCAGATATGTATTTCAATTTCATACCACAACATTTACTTATCACATTATTTATCAGAGGAAAAATTTTGAGAAATGATGTTTAAAGTAAGAAATGTTTGTTAACTTGGAAAAATTATTGTTATATGGTGCGATCCTGAATCAAGCATAAATAGGGTAAAGAAAGAAAGTATCCTGGAAGGAGCTATCAACTTGGACAAGAATGAGTTCGAATAGTATGATGATGAAAACAAGAACCTTCACCATCTTCTAGAAACATAGAATGTTCACATGCGATACTTTACCTGAATTTTATCTCTTGCCCAATTAAAAAGTGTGTTGGTGAGATAATGACAACACCATTTGTAAAGTTCTGTTTACTATAGAACTTGAGGGTTCTAATTCTTCTTCATTGATGGGAAGAGAGATGGAAGAGTGTAACTAGTTTATAGAGCATCATTCTTCTGAAGAGTTGACACTTAATTTTAGATATTCTTATTCAGATTTTTCATACTGCCAACCCATCTGGTTTACTGTTTTGTCAGCCCTTTTCTATTTTAGACAAACTTTGAGATTATGTATTATTTAAAAATAGGAAAGCATTCATATTAAAGAAGAAAATTTCTAGTTTGCTTTTGGACCCATGGGTAATATATTATTTCTTGCTTTTGTGAATATGATATTTTTATTTAAATTAATCATCCTGTTCTATTTGGTAGGAATTCCAAAAACCCTTGGAATTTGTCTTTTATTATGTTAATGATCCAAGATTTAGGGATGCTAAAGGACAGAAATGGTTGCCAGGGAAACTAAATCTGTGATTGGAGTGTTAATTCTCTCAGTTCTACCCCCTGAACTTTGATAATGAGGGGGGCTGAAGATAAAGTACAATGGCTAATGACCAATGCTTTAATTAATCATGACTATGTAATTAAACCTTGATAAAAATTCAGAAGTAGGAGGTTCAGAGTTTTGTTGTTGTTATTGTTAAGTATGTAGATATTTGATGAGAGTTGTATAGCTGGCAAGAACATTAAGCCTCCTCCATGTCCAATCTGGCCCTAAGCATATATTCCTTCTGACTATTCGTGGGTCATAAACTTTTGTAGATAAATAGTATTAATCAGGTAGTTCAGAATTTTCTGAGTTCTGTGGACTGCTTTAGGAATTTAATTGAACCCAGGGAGTGGAAGTAAGAACAATCTTCTAGCATTGTGCTTTTATTTAGTGGATTTTACACTCCTGGAATTGCATTAGAATTGAAAATTGAATTTTATGACACACTTTGCTGGTGTACAAGGATTTCCTGGTAGTGTATGAAAAACCATGGATTCAGTGGAATTGGTTACCATAGTACCATTGGCAAGAGTATTTATAAGGATTCTTTAGACATAAAACTCAGTGATCTTGCTTATTTTTCAACCACACAATACTGTGTACTATTTGTATTTGGCTAAAATGTTATTCTTTATGTTTTATATTTATATACAATATAAAGGTAAATCTGTAGGATCAAGTATATATGTGTCACAATTAAATGTATTGTTGATTAAATGTGTTGGATGAAGGTGGATAGAGAACTACTACAGTTTGGTCTTTGAATAGAGATCTGCATTAGTTGTGCCATAGCCTTTTAATTTGAGATGTGTCTTCCTAGATGGGAAATGACCTTAGTATAGAGATTGAACACCAGGTTATCTCATTCTCAATATAAAAGGACCTCATGAAGCTCTGCTATTCTCCCAATTCTTATTTGTGATTTAGGTCCTCTCAAGCCTCTTGGGATCTTCCTTTCTCTTTTGACATAGGTGCTAAGTGGCAGTGAATTTACAGGAAACTGCTAACAGAACTCTAACCATCACATCCCTTTTTATTATTTGCAGCAAGTTTCAAGTCAAGGGTTTTTTTGCTTTTCTCTTTTTTCCATGGCTGTCATGAGTTCAGACTTTGGTTCATTAACCAGACAACTTTCTCTGAGTTTCCTCCTCCCTCTTCCTAGTTTTTGCTTCTTATACTTCTCATTCTCTTCTCTTTCTTTTGTCACTTGGCAAATTGCTACTTGCTCACTGAAAATTATTTCTCCAAGTTTTACCACTCCATCTAAGTTCCTGCAAAGACTAATGAGCCCTGGTGTTTGGATTGTAAAGCTTGACATTTGCCACGGAGTTAATGCAAAATGCATGGCATGTGTCCAATAACAGAAAGCAAAGGTGTGTAATGTGGGAAGAGAAAAGAAATTCTTTCTCTATCCTATGTGACCTGATTACCTAGAGATTTGCTTTAAAAAAACACAGCTAAACCCAAAGAAAAACCAGCTGTCATGAGGATAAGTCAGGATCAGCACTGAGACATGAGCATGTGCTATGTGGCATTTATATCTTTGAAATTCAAATATAATCAAAAAGAGATTTTAAAATTGAACCTTGTATATATTAGAAATAGCTTAATGGCTTGACAGACAAAGAATATACTGTTATCTAATTAATAGGTTTTAACTTATCTTTTCTGAAATCTAAATAGTTCAAATCCCAGGGTAGAAATAGTAATATGGAATATGAGCTGATTTGTAAATTTTATCAGGTCATCATTTTTAGTGAAATTGCACCATAGTCTACCTGATCGTATGAAATTTTCACCCTGCTCCAAAATAAAACACATACATTAATCCTAACCACCTGTCTGACTCAGGCAAGTTTCATCAGTGGTAAAGTTGTAGAAACTAGAGTGGAGAAGGGGACATCACAGTATTTTTTCTTCTGGTTCCTTTCCTTAAGGATTTTTTGAGTTGACTATGATCCTTGACTTAACACAGTGACTTATTTTAAATTATCTCTTTTTATTGGTTCAAGAATGAGCCATTTCTAGTCCCTACAATCTGGGGTGAGGGTGGTGTGTCATGGATTTCAGTACTACTAAAGTACTAGTTACAGAATTCTTCCTCATAATTCACTTATATCTTATATTTTAAGTTATTTATAAGTCTATCCTCCTCAATTATCCTGCTTTGTATATGTCCCTGTTGCAACCCTGTTTGATAACATAAATTATTCAAAAAGATTAATCATACAAATTAAAGTTTTATTTATGGGACATTTTGGTTATTACAATTTGATAATGTATAAGAATGAATTGTACTGAAATTGAACATTAGGATGGCACAATGGATAAGAACACTGATTTACTCTAGAGCTGTGCTGCCTGGTGATGAATTCCATAAGAATATTGTGAAGATTAAGGTAAGTAATATTAAGATTAAAATAAGTAATATAAGTGATTATGTAGCATTTAATAAAAACATATAATTATTAATGATTATTATTTTTTTACTTCTACATCTACTACTACTTGTAAATATGGAACACCACTGGGTATGGCTAAAGCAGAAGCCTCATGGTCCTATTCTAAGGGTTTAAGGAGATGTGATCTGGGAGCAAATACTGACACTAAGTTGAAGGGTATAGTACAAGTCCACAAAAATTCCACCCCAAGCTTTCTGCTCCTAGCACTAAAGCCAGCAGGCAGAATAGCCAGTTGTATAAATCAAAACTCAAGTCCTTTCTCCCTGAGATCCCAGGTCTTTATTGGGGTGGAAAACAGATAGGGTAAGGGACAAATCCAAAAGGTGCTTCAATCCAATGAGGGATAAGCACCAGCACAGAAGAATTATCCTGAATAGAATGAAAACTAGTTATTCAAACATTGCCCCTTCTTAACTTTATAGAAAAATGCAGAAATATGAGCAGAGTAATATGTGTCCCATGGTTCTAAGAAAAAGGCAGAAACCTTTATCTAAAAGATAAAATGGGATGGCAGGGTTTTTGCATAGGTATAGCAAAAGTTTGGGGAAATAGAAAAATAGAAAAATAAACTTTTGGCCTAAAAACAGGTTGTCCTTACCCATAAAGCATCCTGTCATAACACCAACTACAGGCTACAGGAAAATTAATTTCTCTAACCCAAAGTCTTTCTTCATACTCTCAGGAAAGGTTATTCTCAATCACAGTTGTTACTTACAGTCAGGCTTCAGTAATTAGAGATCTTGGTGATAGCACAGATCCTATGTTGAAGTCATGGTGTCATGAAGTGGCTCCTGGTTTCGTCTCACCATTAGGTGGTGAGGCAGAGAAACCTGCCCTAAAAGCAAGTCATTGCTGATTTCTACGTCATCATCAGGGTTTCATATTAACTCACCCTGAAGCAAATCGGTGTCACGACAGCATTAGGGCCTTTCCCAGTAGAAGTTCGATTCCTGGTGATGGTGCAGAAAACCATGCCAGTTCCAAAGATGGCACACAAGGTTAAGGAGTGATTGGCTGATGTCCGAGCAACTGAAGCCCAAGTCAATATAACAAATGTTCAGGGTGAAAGCCTCCCCCCCAAAATACTTGGAGTTCCTATACTTAATAGATAGGAACTAATCTTCATACCTAAGATTTTCCCATTTAATTGTGCCTATGCAAAAACAACAAGGCCACATTATACCATTGATGCCTATGGGGGAAAATAATAACAAGCCAAACAATCCCTATAACCTAGTTCTAATTAAAAAACACTCAAAAGATACTATCTACTAAAATTTCTTACTAAACAAATTCAAAGAGAATGTAAGAAACTACATCTACATAAGAAAATATACAATAAAGAATTATACATATTCAGGAATTATACCTAAAAAACTATACAAAAGGAAGTATACATATCCCCTCTGAATCTTTTGAAATAGTCTGTGGGGGGGAATAAATTCTGGATCACAGATTCTGCCAGCAACATGTGGAGGCTAAAAAATAGTTTGCAGATGTCACAGATGAGGAAATGTCCTAGAGATAAGTGTCTCACAAAAGCCAAAATTAGTTGTGGCCAACAGTCCATGGTGAAGGGAGGTGGGAGAAAAGAGAAAGTCAAGAGCAAATGAACAGCAGGATGGCAGCATTTTCTTTCTGAGGCCAAGGCAGGAAGCTGGCTGGGAATGGGGAGAACGTTCTGGCTTCTAAGGAGTTAAGAACTGAGGCTATAAAAGGGTTAACAAGGGAGAAATAACAAATCAAAGATAAGAGAGTGAAAGAAAATACTAGAAAAGGATCTGTAAAGTGGTAAACAGGAGAGAGAGAACTGAGGCTATAAAAGGGTTAACAAGGGAGAAATAACAAATCAAAGATAAGAGAGTGAAAGAAAATACTAGAAAAGGATCTGTAAAGAGGTAAACAGTAGAAAGGAGGGCTATATACAACAGAAGAAGGCATATATACAACATATACAAAATATAATAAAATGGACATTAAACAGACAGAGAGGTGCCCCCCCCATCACTCACACACACACACATAGACAAACAATGAAGATAGATCTATAGATTGCAGTTGAAAAACTGACCCAGGGGAAATGGATCAAAGCACTTCAAAAATATAAAGCTGGCAGGTTTGGTGGAAAGCCTATTTCCAATTCCTAGGAAAATCATCATTGATGAAGGTAAACTTTGCTGTAAAAGGTTTCATGGGTTATAATGTGCTTAGAACTTTATTAAAATATTCATAGTTTTCAAGTCTAGGATATTCAGTAATGTGGTCATGAAAACTTAAAAAGAAGACTATACCATGGAGTATCATATTATAGGTCCTGATCATCCAGGTTCCTTTCCTGAAGGGAAACTGAGAAAAAAGGGAAACTGATATAGTAGGAAACTAGGGTGAACTGAAAATAAGTTGCAAGAACATAATGACTGAGTGTTGTAGCAAGAAATGGCATGCAGATACTTTATCCAAGGATATCTGTGGAGAGAAACATTAGATCATATAAGCAGGCATAATCAAGTGGGAAATGAATAATTTAGAATATTTGTTAAGACATTATAATGAACACTGTATCAGCAGTCTAATGGACTATAGCAATGTAATGTGAAACGAGGGCATCCAAACAAGAATAACTGTGAACAAAAACACTAATAGGTCATTATAAACATAATAGTATTCAATCAATACAGTAAAGCATTTTTATAGTGAGCACTCTAGGGGGAGTCCATAGCTTCAAACACATTCTACAGCTATTTCTGTGTGTAAAAACATTATAACATTATCATAGACATCTCTAAAGAGCAGTTAGTTCAACACCTGCTTAATCTAAAGAGCTGTAGCCATTGCTGCAGGTTTCTTTGAAGTATAAAAAAGAATATAAAATGATGAAGATTTTACAGATGAGTTGGAGATTTCTGAAATTTCTTGGTCATCAAATTTAAGCCAATGTTGTCTTGCTGTATTTTTATAATAGTCCTTTCAATGACACTTTTCCATCTCACAATAATGGTTCTAAACTGAATAAGTTATTGTTCTAAACAACAATAAGTTGTATTATTCAGGGTTTTCCTTAGAATTCATAGTATACTGTGACAAGTCAAGTTTTTCTAAAGGAAGTCCACTTTGGTATGTTGGTATTTTATCTGCTTGTCTTTGTAAGAAAAGCGTTTCAGATGTATTAAAAGTATAGGTGGTAAATTCCAAATTTCTGTCCTTTTCAAAGAATCCTGTTATGTGTTGCAGTGACTGTAATAAGCCCTATTATTTTCTCTCAGTTCTTTGAAAAAGAACTTAAGGCAATCTTGTAACATGCATTTATTTGTAGATGCCAAAGGCAACAATAAATGCTTAAAAATCTTGAATGTCTGAGATTCTTGGTGGCAGATGAAGCATTGAATTGTGGACTTGAACTGGCCTTGGAAAAGTGTAGTAATAATAGATTAATTAAGTTTCTGTGTCTCTGCCAAGCTTGTTTTGCTACTTTTTGAGCCAACAAGACGATAACTATGTTCCTCTTTATTTCTTTTTTATCAACTTTGCTCAAGTCTTGATGAAGACCATCCATTAGGAATAGAAGCAGTTCATGTGAATTTGTTGATTGTGCCTGCAAACTGGTCATTTAGCTTTCCAATGGTCATCTTAAAGTCTTTTGTGTTAATATAGCTCTGTTGTTCTGCTCACAAGGCTTTTATAATTTTACTGAACTCTTCTGCCACTTTGCCTTTGTTCCTAACAGATTGGACCTGTTAATGTCCTCCCTGTAATGGTTCTGGTAAAAGGAATCAGCCAAACTTGGAATATTACACTGGATTTGTGATATTGAGTTCATATGTAACAAGTGTTTCCTAAATTATGAAGTCCGATGAGAGCTGGATCAGTTCTCTCATCTACAGAACTGAGCTTTTTGGAACTGGTTATTTCTAATCCCAATAGTCTCTACCTCAGAGTGAGGTGTCAGTTTATTTTCCCAATTACTTGTTAAGATCGCAATTTGTTTCCGACTCTCATCCTCTGGAGTATTCTGTGTTGGGCCTAAGGGGAAGTATGCAGTGGTAGGTTTGGAGAATTTTTTATCATGCATAGAAGGTACTAGGAAGGTGCTGAGATTTGTGAAATGTGTAATATGGTTCTTGGGGAATGAAGGTCACACTAGGATGAAACAAACAGCAAAAGTAGGGGAGGTGTTAAATATTGCTACTACTTGGGCAGTTTTTATTTGTTTGTTTTTTTGTTTTTGGGTCACACCAGGTAGTTACTCCTGCCGGAGTTACTCCTGGCATTATGCTCAGATATCGCTCCTGGCAGGCTCGGGGGAACATATGGGATGTCAGGATTTGAACTACTGACCTTCTGCATGCAAGGCAAATGTCCTACCTCCATGCTAGTTTTCCAGATGATTTCAGACTGGATAATGTTTAGAATTTTTGAGATTTCAGGAGGATCAGAACAGCTCACAGGAAATCATATAAGAGCAAAATAGCAGGTGGGAATGTGGTACTTGTTAAAGGGGTTGTTCTTTTTATAACTAAAACTCAAGTACAAAACATGTTTGTAATCATGATGCTTAAATAAAGATATTTTTATAAAAAAAAAATTTCCTTCCCCAAATATAGCAGGTGAGACTCAAAATGAATCTTTTTTTCTTTTTTTTTGAACCATACCCAGAATGCTCAGGGCTTACTTCTCCTGGCTATGTACTCAGAAATCGCTCCTGGCTTGAGGGACCATATGGGATGCCGGGGCATCAAACCACGGTATGTCCTAGGTTAGCTGCACACAAGGAAAACATCCTACTGCTGCACCACCGCTCTAGCCCCTGTTTCCCTGAATCTTAAGATAACAACTCCGCCATGAAATCTAATGTTACATGACATGTTAATTCCATATAATGAGAATTAATCTGATGAGAATCCTTGAGAGTGATGCAGAAAAACAGTTAGGCTTAGTAAGATTTTGTGATAATGATTTCCTCACATTGAGCTCGATGTGAAACCTAACTGACTCCTATGATGGCAGTGTCAGGGTACATTGTGAAATTAAAGACTTATCAGCCTCTATTATGTTCCAGTGTAAATCCCAGACCTCTACTACATGTGTCCAAAGGATAAGGATTCCTGCCAGATACTTATAAATTTATTATTTAATGTTCATTTTGAGACCCCCCCCCAATATTTTGCTGCTTACTTCATTCTAAAATTTCAGGTGTCTCCCAGATTCTTGCAATTGATTTTATTTTTGTTACTATTCTTTGTTACTACTCACTGAATAAAGACACAACAGAATTAAATACATTTGACTTAGTAATTATTAATTTCCAAGATTTTTTCTACATTAACTACTTCCAAATATACCTATCAAAATATCGATTCACATAGAAGTTAAATATATCATTTTGTGCATTTGTTAGCATACGAACTCTGCATTTTAAAAATCCTTTATATGTTGAGTCATGCCAAAATTATCCATGTTAATGTGTAAATCCCATCTAATAAGAATGAGACTATGCTTGTCTAAATCTCTCTGTAGCAGTATTAGTTAGTGATCATAATTATCAAAAATTATCTCTGTGTATACAGAAAGCCATGTTATTTCATCAGTTCTATAGACTGCAGAGCCTTTCACAAATAGCTTTGAGCCCCAAGGCCAGTCTGGCTATTGTTTAATGCAAATAAGCATAGCAAATGTTTCTGCTCTGCCTCAGTAACCACAATCTTATTTGAAACAGAGTTATGTATTATGGCATTGCAAGGCAGAACCCTTCAAGCAAGGTAGAATCTGCATTCAGTTATAGAATGTTCAAATTGCTTTCTTTTTAAATAGAGGGGGGTTTGGGTTTGTTGATCAAATCAATTAGAGTGACTTTCCCACTTCATTCTAAGAATGGGAAATTGCCTTTTCAAAGTATTAGAAAATAGTCTGGGCCTATTAATGTGAAGGCTACCTGTAGTTCATTCCACACAATTCCCAATATTCATTTCATTTAATTATAATTTATACACAATAAATTTAAGATTATAAGTGCTCCTTTTGGTAGATCAATGCATATGCTCTTTTATAAAAACTAATTGAAGATGTATATTATTTTATCATCCCCCAATTTCTTATTTGTTTTTTTTCTAAGTAGGCAATTTTTATTTTCCAAGTTATTAAGAGTTGATCTGATTATTAATGCCACAACTCAGTTTTGTCTGGTCTATATCTTTATAAAACAAAGTCACATAGCATATATTTGGTGGATCACCTGTATTTGTTTTACATAAGGTTTTGAAATACATCTGCTACTATCTGTACTGACAATCTACCCTTTTAAATTGCTGATTTGTTTTGTCTTGCCATTTGATAGTCTTTGGGTTGTAATTAATTTGAGATAGTAATGAACTATACCTAAGTTTTTTTGTTTTTTGTTTGGTTTTGGTTTTTGACCACGCTGGATGGCATTCAGATTTTATTCCTGGTTCTATACTCAGATATCATCCTAATAGGCTTAGAGGACCAATGGGATGCCAGAGATAAAACTTGGGTAGGCTTCATGCAAGGTTCTCTACCTGCTGTGCTATGCATTAGGCACCTGAACAAGTTTTTTGTGAACATGGTTTTCATTTCTCTTGGGTAAATTGCAAAAAGTAGGATTCTGCCATGGCAAATTAATATCTCTTTATTCTTTCTTTTTTTTTTTTGCTGGATTATTAAACCCAGAATTATATTTTATTTTATTTTTTTAAATTTATTTAAACACCTTAATTACATACATGATTGTGTTTGGGTTTCAGTCATGTAAAGAACACCACCCATCACCAGTGCAACATTCCCATCACCAATGTCCCAAGTCTCCCTCCTCCCCACCCGACCCCCGCCTGTACTCTAGACAGGCTCTCCATTTTCCTCATACATTCTCGTTATTAGGACAGTTCAAAATGTAGTTATTTCCCTAACTAAACTCATCACTCTTTGTGGTGAGCTTCCTGAAGTGAGCTGGAACTTCCAGCTCTTTTCTCTTTTGTGTCTGAAAATTATTATTACAAGGGTGTCTTTCATTTTTCTTAAAACCCATAGATTAGTGAGACCATTCTGCGTTTTTCTCTCTCTCTCTGACTTATTTCACTCAGCATAATAGATTCCGTGTACATCCATGTATAGGAAAATTTCATGACTTCATCTCTCCTGACAGCTGCATAATATTCCATTGTGTATATGTACCACAGTTTCTTTAGCCATTCGTCTGTTGAAGGTTTCAATATCTTTTTAATTGTGTTTTTCATTTTAAATGTTCTTTTCAATTTTTTGAAGTCTAAATTTATTTTTAAATGGATCAATTGATTTGAAAAATGTTTGATTATACCATTTTCTTGCTTCCAGAAAGGGGGAAGTACCAATGTTTCACATTTGCACCAGTATTATTTTTACTTTATTTAAGGAAAATATTTCACATAGTTGACATAATTGACCATAATTCATTTGTTTCCAGATAAGTAAAAACAGTTATTGCACAAAAGCAAGATAAAATAAAATAGAAAAATTAAAAGAAGAAAGTTTTTAAAAAAGAAAAAAAAGAAGTACAATAGAAAATGTATTTGTGAAAATTATTATATTTCCAATAAAATCATTTATTATAATGGCAGAAGTTTTGTGAGCTCTTGTTATTTGGCTAAGTTGGTATGTTCCTATAGAGATGACAGCATCAAACATATGAGGCTGCTCAGATATTTATAGTACTGTTATCGATACTGTGACTTTTACGGACATGTATTCAGCTGCCAGCCTGCTGGAAGACGGAAAATAATGGAGGCAGAGTCCCCTCACTCACTTAAAAAAGCCTGATAGATGATAACAGCTTAAAGACTGGAGTTCCTGATATTTGGACAGATTGGTGTCTTGGAAAGGAATCATTGAGGGGTTATGAGGAAGAGCCTTCAGAAAAATGGTGATTCTGGGTGATAGAGGCAGCAGACATTGATTCAGCATATTGGGGATTTGGTCCACCTCCTCCTGAGATGGCCAGCTTTCTGCTGCATGGGCTTTTGTACAGATGATCTTTCACTGATTAATTTACATCTCAATGGAGAAAAGAATGAGTCTATGGTGCTGGCCTGTAGTTGAACTTTTAAATGTTGCTTCAATTTGTATACCTCTGATGACCAGATATTATGATTATTTAAAATGCTTATTTATCATTTAATATTTATTTTTTATCATTTAATAATACTCCTTAATTGTATTCTTTTTAAAAGCCCTTTTATTTTTAATTATATATAAAATTATTATATATAAGATATATAAAAGCCCTTTTATTTTTAATTATATATAAAATTATTATATATAAGATATATAATATAGCAGTTTATCTAGCTCTGCTCTCAGAAATTACTCCTGACAGGATTGGGGCATCCTGTATGCCACGGATTGAACCTGGGTTTGCCGATTTAAAGGCAAATGTCTTACCCATTGTACAATAACTTAGTCCCTAACTCCAGGTTTTGAAAAATATATTCTGCATATAACATATATACTTAAGAATAAGTGAACACGAATATAAGCTGACCCCCTGAATTTTACCTTAGAAACTGGGAAAAAATTAGTAACTCAAGTATAAGCCAAGGTGAAAAATGCAGCAGTCACTGGTAAATTTTAAAAATAAAAATATGGCCCCGGAGAGATAGCACAGTGGTGTTTGCCTTGCAAACAGCCAATCCAGGACCAAAGGTGGTTGGTTCGAATCCCGGTGTCCCATATAGTCCCCTGCCTGCCAGGAGCTATTTCTGAGCAGACAGCCAGGAGTAGCCCCTGAGCATCGCCGGGTGTGGCCCAAAAACTAAATAAATAAATAAATAAACAAACAAATAAATAAATAAATAAAAATATTTACCCAAAACAATACAATAATTGAGGAATCAGTAAGTAAATAAATACATGGTTACATTTATAATATATAAACAATACATAATTGTTTGATATACTGTATACCATTAACATATCACATTAACCCACAGTATTCAATGGCAAAGTGAATAAAACATTTAAGATAGTAAAGCATTGTAAATAAATAAATAAAAAAAATCCTGAATACTTCTACTCCAAAATCCCTGATTGTAAGGATTCAGGATTTATAAATCTTTATTTACATGACTTTACTGCCTTAAATGGGTTTTTCAATTAATTAAATGTAGTTCAGTGGCATACAGATCAGTTCAGCCGCCTACCTCTTTTTTTTGGGGGGGGGGCACACCTGGTGACACTCAGGGGTTCCTCCTGGCTATGCGCTCAGAAGTTGCTCCTGGCTTGGCAGACCATATGGGACACCGGGGGATCAAACCGTGGTCCATCCAAGGCTAGCGCAGGCAAAGCAGGCACCTTACCTCCAGCGCCACCGCCTGGCCCCAGCAGCCTACCTCTTAAGCTCAACCATGACTTGTGGACTGAGCTGAAGCACCACCCCCTCCAGCTGAAGGCAGAAGACGACTGGAGACTGTGTGCATTTTTTAAAATAATATCTTTATTTAAACACTGTCATATAAAAGAACACCCCCTTCACCATTGTAACCTTCCCATCACCAATGCCCCCATCTCATCCCTCTCCCACCCCCTGCCTGTATTTGAGGCAGACTTTCTACATCCCACTCACATTGTTATGATAGTTTTCAGGGGACTATGTGCATTTGATTTGGTGAGTTCGCACTGAATCAAATAACCTGTATAAACAAGTATAAACTAAATTCGGGTTTTTGGCACACATTTTGTGCTGAAAAACTTGGTTTATAGTCTAGTATATATAGTAAGTGTGTTCTGAATTGTTTATATTTCTCCTAGTTCATGCTGTGAGCTATAGGGCCTTAATTGGCCCTATGTGAAAACTGGGTTCCCTTGCCTGGAAAATACAGACAACAACTCTATTATATAGGAAAAGAAATCTAAATCTTAAAGCTTAGTCAAAATTGAGTTTAAAAACTGAAGCCATTTTGATAATAACCTAGAGGTGTGAAGCCTTCGAAAACAAAGTTGTCTGCCTTGAATTGTCCCTACCTTCTTGACAGATTGTTCTAACTCACTGAAAAATTAACCTCATTTTCACGTCTCTCAGCCTCAATAGGACACAGCTGCACTGATGTTCATCTCAATTGATGGAGTGAAGAAATCTCATCTTTATTCAGTATGAAGCAACTGCCAAGAGAAATGGCCTTTGAGAGAGGTAATAAGTTCATAAGTACCACCTGTGTCATGCAAAACAATTTTTGGTTTTTTTTTTTTTGAAAGTTTAAAAGACTAAAAAGAATATATGAATTAAATGTGTAGCTTGTGGGTAAAACTTTTTGTGCAGTGATAGAGAGTATCAGCCTGGTGATACATTTTCAAACATTGTCTTCCTTTGACATGAGGGAATCACAGAGCAAATAGAAGAGAGGAAATTATGACCCACAGGCCAGAATGGATTTCTAACATAGGAATGCCCTGCAAATATCCTCTATTCTTATCTATCTTGGAGAATAAAACTGTGGACAAGAAAAATAAATGGCAAAGTACACTTTGTAATATATTTCAGTTCTATCTCTCATTTCACATGAATACAATTTCTAGTGTCCAGTTCAGTTGTGTGATTGACTTTCATCTCAAATGTATTTAGCTTTTTCATAAATGTGAACTTTTTTTGCTTTTGCTCTACCATTCAACAGAGTATATATATAAATTTATATATTAACTATAATTTAATTAAAATCAAATATTTACTATGTAGTTTAGAATGGTTAAGTAGTGACTTATTCAAGTATTCATACAAACAACATTGTTTAAATGTTTTATATTACTTTTTTATTTTATTTTATTTTTTTTTGTTTTTTGTTTTTTGTTTTTGTTTTTTTTTTTTTTGGTTTTTGGGCCACACCCTGTGACGCTCAGGGGTTACTCCTGGCTATGCGCTCAGAAGTTGCTCCTGGCTTCTTGGGGGACCATATGGGATGCCGGGGGATAGAACCGCGGTCCGTCCTAGGCTAGCGCAGGCAAGGCAGGCACCTTACCTCCAGCGCCACCGCCCGGCCCCTTATTTTATTTTTATATTACTTTCAATCAGTGCTATATACATATACAAAGGGAGTTCTGGGCAGGTTGAACCTTATTTTCTCAAATTGTTTTTTAGCTTTTATTTACATTACTTCCTCAAGATTTAGGATCCACTTTGTAAAACTCTCTGATTTTCCACAAGTAATGCTATAGACCACTTTTATATACCACTGCTATCCTAATTTCCCCTCTAAAAAGTTCTGATTAAATGTATCCCTACATCATGGGGCTGGAGAGTTAGCACAGCGGTAGGGCATTTGCCTTGCATGCAGCCAATCCAGGATGAATGGTGGTTGGAATCCCGACATCCTATATGGTTCCTGGAGCCGGCTGGGAGTGATTTCTGAGTGCAGAACCAGGAGTAACTCCTGAGAGCAGCCAGGTCCGACCCCAAAACAAACAAATAAAAAAAGTTTCTCTACGTTAAATTTAAGTGAGCCCTCTAGGAAGTATTGAATGTTTGTTCTAAGGACTTGAATTGTCAAGCAATATATGGTTGGTTAAAAAATATAGGTGAAAAATCTCTACAAGAGTTGCTGTGTCTGTAAGATTAGAAGTACTAGCCCCTACTCTGCAATATCTATATGCCTCCTTCCAGGTCACATAAGTCTAGGAATACTATAACTTAGAGCAGAATTTTAAAATAAAAACGCTCTGCTCATCTTTCAGGAAGCATATACAATTTTTTCTATTTACATATGTGCAAATAGAGGCAATTTGTTTAAGAATTTAAATACAGAATTATTCACCAGGTATCTTGTATGCATTCTCTCTAGTCATAATGAAATATTTTATGTGATATGGTATCAACTATTTTCTCTTTTGTGGCTCTGCCAAATACTTAGTAATTTAAATTACTTTATTATGCTGTAATAATTTTTCAGATAAGTGGAGATTCCTTGACACATACTCTCAATACCCTATATCAACCTCCAAATCTCTTTAGGATCCATACTTAAACTGTACATAATTTAATTCGCTCCCATTTAATAGTTTCATTCAATATAACTCGATTTCATAACCTGGGATTTTTCTTCAGAAGTATTCAAGTGCCTTTTCTCTCCTTTTCCTATGATCTCTACTAGCTCTATTATATCCCCCAATCTGCTAGAACTCTCACTAATGACTTTTAGAATTCTTTCTTCCCTAAAGAAAAATTCCATCTATATCAGAGACATCACTTTACATAGCTGTCTAGAGGCAATTTTCTGTACTTCAGTTGAAAGTTTAGGAAACCAGGGTGAGCTAAATGCAATACAATGATCTTGTTTTTTATTACATGGACATTCTATTTTTAGAATATGAAGGTCAAAACTTTTGTTCTCACTGTCTCATAGTTTCAAAGTCTAAATTTTTTCCTTATAACAACACAATATCCTTTCTGCCTTTACTTTTCTGTTTGTATAATAACTACATTTAAAATTTTTTGAGTGTGGGGCCAGAGTGATAGCACAATAAGGAGGACATTTGCCTTGCACACACCGTCCTGGGTTCTATCCTGGAGATTTCTGAGTGCAGAGCCAAGAATAACCCTGAGTGTGGCCAGCTGTGGCACAAAAACAAAAACAAAACAAAACATAAAAATGTTAATTGTAAGTTATGTAAAGAAGCAAAAATATGTCATACTTATCACTAACAGAGAAAATTCAAATAAAAAATTAAAATCTAGTATTATTAAAAATATAAAATATTGATAAATTTACATAGGATTCTATAGGTATTAATATAGTTTCTATAAAAGGTTAACTATTGAGAAAATCTTGAAACTAAGAAATACATCTCTAGAACAAAATACAATCTGGACATGTATATTTAAAAATATGTTTTAATTGAATCACCATGAGATACATTTACAAAGTTGTTTATGATTGAATTTTAGTCTTTAAATGTCCAGTATTGGGGCTGGTGAGGTGGCACTAGAGGTAAGGTGTCTGCCTTGCAAGCGCTAGCCAAGGAAGGACCGTGGTTCAATCCCCCGGCGTCCCATGTGGTTCCCCCCAAGCCAGGGACAATTTCTGAGTGCTTAGCCAGGAGTAACCCCTGAACATCAAATGGGTGTGGCCCCCAAAATAACTAAAAAGAATGTCCATTACTTATTACTTAACCAGTGCACATTTCCCATTACCAGTGTCCCCAGATTTTCTCATAACCTCCCTCCTGCACTCTCTCTTCTCCCTGACTCTATAACACACACACACACACACACACACACACATACACACACACACACACACACTCTCACACACACTCACTCTCTCTCTCTGTCTCTATCTCTGCATCTCTTTCCTCTCTTCTTTTTCTTTTAGACACAGCTGTTTGCAATATTGTTGCTGAAGGGGTGTCAAGTACATCACTTTACTTCCTTTCAGCACACAGATCTTCGTCCAGAGTGATTATTTCCAACTAGCATTGCACTAGTGGACCCTACTCTGCCCTAATTGTACTCTCCACTATTTATGGCAAGCTTCCTACCATGTACCAGTTTTCTTGGTCTTCATCTCTAACACAATAGAAGAAATAATAAGTAAATCTAAATACAGAAATCATCAATAATTCCAACTATATTATGGGAATAAAGTATTTAAATTATTATTTTTATTTAATGTAACAATTAATTAATCAGACATATATTAATGGCATTTCAGAAAGAAAAGAAGTTCTAGATGACAGAAAAAAATTTAATAGGCAAAGTAATGGCTAAAGAAATTCCAGAACTTGAAGAGATACCTGTCGAGTTAAAACTACAGTTATTCCAGAAATGGGGCTAACATCAGGAAGTCGTTTTTGGAGTGAGGGCACTTACCCTTCACCACTCCCACTACTCCTATTTCCAAAATATGCTGAAAACATGCCCCACAGAACCGGAACTATCATTAATAGTGCTTGAAACCCCTGGGACCCTGGGGCAGGTTAACTCCATTTTTGGTTAATATCGTTATATTCATAGGAACACAATTTAGATGCCAGTGTGTACCTGAATTACATATAAGTAATGTTTATAAACATTCAATGTGCAGTGAGGTCCAAAATATTTAAGTAAGGTAACAGCTTGTTGGTCAGCTAGCAACGAGCTCTTACTAAATCTCTGACAATGACATAAAGACATCATTGGAAATAAATGATTTTCACAAATTTGCCATTGCTGTACTTTTTTATTCTCTTCCTTTTTTTTTCTTTCCTTTCTTTTTTTCTAAATATGTTAACCCCATGTATCTGGAAACAATTATATTTTTTTATCAACTATGTCAACTGTGTGAAATATGTTCTTTAAATAAAGTGAATTTAAAAAAAAAAATCCAGAATTGATCACATATATCAAGTCAGAGGTCCAAGAATATCTGTAAATACCTAACAAAATAAATATAAAAACCATATCTAAGTGTATCATATTCAAATGATGTATAATTCATATTAAAGTAAAAGTAATAAAAACACCCAAGAAAATACATGTGAATACATAAGCTAAAAATAAAAATTATACATAAATTTTAACCATAAATAAATGTAATAAGAAATCAAGATAGTATTTCTCAGAGCATAAAAGAAGAAATGATCAAAACAAACTTCAAGGAACATGAAGTAAGATAAGACTGAGGAAACATTCAGATTACTGAATTCTGAATGGTGACAACCAAGTTATTATGAATCTGCAGCCATCTCAGAAGAATATGAGTAATAAAGGAATTTACCTTAACACAATAGAAACCACAAACAACAAACCCAAAGTCAACATTATATTTAATAAAAAAAAATATATATAAGGTCTTAATCTAAGATCCGGCACAAACAAGGATGTCTATTCTCACTGTTATCATTTAACACAGTATTGGACGTTTATAGTCTCAGTAATAAGAGATATGTAATTGGGGCTGCAGAGATAGCTTGGAGGTAAGGTAAGATGACCTTTCATGCAGAAGGTCATCGGTTCAAATCCTGGCATCCCATATTGTCCCCCAAGGCTGCCAGGAGTGATTTCTGAGTGTGAAGCCAGGAGTAACCCCTAAACGCTGCCACGTGTGACCCAAATCCCCCTAAAAAAAGAGATAAATAATAATGGAATTAAACTTAGTAGTTTAGAAGTTAAACTATTATTATTCACAGATGATATATCGCACACAAAAATCTATGACTACACAAAAATTTGTAGAATCTATGATTCTATACAGTAAAAAAAAATCAATGCAAAGAAACCAATTGTATTCTTATACGTAAACTATGGTGTAGAAGAGAATCATTTTTAAATTTTTATTCGTGATAGTAACAAAAGAAATTTTAAAAACTCAAGTATTTTGTTTTTTGTTTTTGGGTTTTTGGGTCACACCCAGTGACACTCAGGTGTTACTCCTGGCTATGCACTCAGAAATCGTTCTTGACTTGGAGGACCATATGGGACACTGGGAAATCAAACGGAAGTTCATCCTGGGTGAGCCACATGCAAGGTAAATGCCCTACTGCTGTGCTATCGCTCTAGCCCCCCCAAAAACTCAAGTTTTTAACAAAGAATGTAAAAGACTTACATTTATGGAAAACTTTAAATCTTTATATCATTATTAAAAGAAAATACACAAGGAAATGGAAGCACAGTTCTTTTACATATAATCAAAGAATCAATACCATTACTATTAAATATTTAAAATAGTTAAAAATAAATATAGGGGCTGGAGTGGTGGTGCAGTGTTAAGGCATTTGCCTTGCACACGGCTGATCAGGACAGATGGTGGTTCAATCTCCTGGCATCCCATATGGTCCCCCAAACCAGGAGCAATTTCTGAGTGCATAGCTGGGAGATACTCCTAGGTGTCACTAGGTGTGATCCAAAACCTAAAACAATAAAAAAATCCTAAAAATAAATATAATAAATACATTATAATATAAATATAATAGGTATATTATAAATGAATATATTATATAAATGATTATACCAAAGCACTATACAAATCAGATTTTAAATAAACCAGACCTAGTTCACCACCTTGTCAAACCCACAGGTTTCAGAAGTCCTTAATGATAAATTGTATTATATCTTCAAAGGATAAATAATATGATGTTTGTTAACAAAATGGTGGAATAGGAGATGATTTTCTATTCATTTACTAAGACTAGCATACCTAATAGTAACCATAAATAACAATAGTTTGGAAAATCTATTATAAGAAAAATAATTATAGGACAGCAACACATATGTTGCAAAATTTTTTAAACAAAATGTTAAATCAAATTTAAGACAATTCATGGGCCAGAGAGATTGTACAGGGATAAGGCACTTTCTTGGATTATAATAAACCTTGATTTTTAAAAAATAAATAATTTCTTTAATTGAATCATTGTGAAATGCACAGTAACAAAGTTGTTCATAATTGAGTTCAGTCATACTACAAGCAACACCCTTTATCAGTATAAATTTCCCATCATAATGTCCCCAGTTTCACTCCTTCCCTTCCTTCTACCCTCTCCCCTGATTGTCTCTTTGGCAGAAATTGTTCTTCTCTTTTTTTCTCTTTTCTCCTTTATTTTTCTTTTAGATACTGTGGGTGAACTTTGATTTTATCCCTGACCAATCAAGTGATCCACTGAGCATCACCAGAATTATTCCTTAGCATAGAGTTAGGATTAAATTCTGAGCACTGTCAGGTATGCCTAAAGAAAACTGAGAGAGAGAGAGAGAGAGAGAGAGAGAGAGAGAGAGAGAGAGAGAGAGAGAGAGAGAGAGAGACAGAAAGAGAGAGAGAGAAAGAGAGAGAGAGAAAGAAAGAGAGAGAGAGAAAGAGAGAGAGAGAGAGAGAGAGAGAGAGAGAGAGAGAGAATTCACGGCCAAGTATGATTTATCCTAAAGACGCAGGTTGTTTTAACATTCAGAAATCTATCATTGGGATTCTTCATATTAGCAAAGATTAGAAAAAATATAAATTATTCAATTGATATAGGAAAGCACTTTACAACATTTAACAAGCATGACAAAAGCTCATCACTTAAGTATGATAACATATTCTGTCTGTTAAAGAGTATCTATGAAAGTCTGCAGGTAATGCATTCTTAATGTTGAAACATTGAACTCTTTTCCCTTAGGACCATATGATCTAAGTAAGAATATCTGTTCTCACTGTTCCTATTCACTATCATAGTAATGCAATAAAGCAAGGCAGTGAAAAACATAAAGATTAAACATGCTAAAGCTAAATTTTGTAATTTAGATAAGTTGGTTTATTGCAAAAATTATCATCAAATGTCTACTAAATTACTATAAATAATGCATATCATTAAATTATAGACTGATGTCTGAAATATTTTATTTCAAGTGCTGTATATACTCGAGTATAAGCCGAGTTTTTCCGGCACAAAATTGTGCCCCCAAACCCGAACTCGACTTATACTCAGGTGATACAGTTTGATTTCGCGTGCACACGCACCTATTCAATTGCACGTAGTCTCCAGTCATCTTCTGCCTTCAGCAGGAGGAGGTGGTGCTTCAAGCTCAATCTACAAGTCATGGCTGAACTGAATGAACTGTATGCCACTGAACTATTTAACCCACAATGTTCTGCACTTTGTATGAGACCAACAGCAGTGATAATGATATCTGGGAACTCAGTGATGATGATGACATTGTCTATGCTGATACCCTCACATCAGATACAGATAAAGTTTTGTTTGGACATGCTGATGATGAGGAGGAAAAATCCAGTTTTGAAGGATTTTAATCTTTGGGATTTAGCTTGATTACCTGTTAAATTCTGGGTTTCTGCACTTTATCTAAAGTTTTAAAGTTATTGTTGCTAGTTTACAGTTTTTCTTTAACAATAAATATTGAAAAACATTTAACCTATTGATTCCTCAATTACTATAAATGTTTTGGGTATATATATATTTATTTTTGAAATTTACCAGTGAATGCTGAATTTTCCACCTTGGCTTATACTCAAGCCACTAAATTTTCCCAGTTTTTAGGGTAAGATTAGGGGGATCGGTTTATACTAGAGTCGGCTTATAGTCAAATATATACTATTCTTTTAACTTCCTTTATTTTACTGAGTGCATATTTATTCAGTGATATATTTAATGGTCAACTACCAGATTTTTGTTCATCTAAATCTGTGTATAAGGTATAGAGTTTGGGGAAATAAGTTCAATGAAGGAAGTAGTTGTTCAATTTGGATTATAGAATAAAAATAATTAGGAGAATGAATAATTACAATGATATTATCCTGGAAAAGAACTTTCCAAACTGAAGGATGGTTCCATTATTTTGTGTATTAGGAATATAAAAGCAGCTATATTTTGCCAAGACTTAAAGAAGGAGATATCTGTAAATACAAATTAATCTAAAGAAGTGGGCAGGATTCAAATCCTGACAAATCTTACCCCTCAAGTAAGGGAGGCCTTATAGATTTGATGGGATCTCCTGAAAGATTATACATTCTTTTTTTTTACCCTGTATGATTTTTAATATATTTTTTCTTCTTTATTTGAACATCTTGATTACATAAATGATTGTGATTAGGTTTCAGTCATGTAAAGAACACCCCCTTCACCAGTGCAACATTCCCACCACCAATGTCACAAATCTCCCTCCATCCTACCCCACCCCCACCTGTACTCCAGACAGGCTTTCCAGTTCCCTCATTCATTCACATGATTTTGGTAGTTCTCCGTGTAGTTATTTCTATAGCTGTACTCACCACTCTTTGTGGTGAGCTTCATGGAGTGAGCTGGTGTTCCAGCCCTCCTCTCATTGTCTCTGAGGAGTGTTACAAAAATGACTTTCTTTTTCATAAAACCCATAGATGAGTGAGACTATTCTGTGTCTCTCACTCTCCCTCTGACCTATTTCATTCAGCATGATAGATTCCATGTACATCCATGTATAGGAAAATTTCATGACTTCATCTCTCCTGATGGCTGCATAATATTCCATTGTCTATAGGTACCATAGTTTCTTTAGCCATTCGTCTGTTGTAGGGCATCTTGGTTGTTTCCAGAGCTTGGCTATTGTGAATAGTGCTGCAATAAATATAGGTGTGAGGAAGGGGTTTTTGTATTGTATTATTGTGTTCTTAGGGGATATCCCTAGGAGTGTAATAGCTGGGTCGAATGGGAGCTCGATTTCCAGATTTTGAAGGAATCTCCTTATCACTTTCCATAGAGGCTGTACTAGATGGAATTCCCACCAGCAGTGGATAAGAGTTCTTTTCTCTCCACATCCCCGCCAGCACTGATTGTTTTCATTCTTTGTGATGTGCGCCAATCTCTGCTGTGTGAGGTGGTATTTCATCGTTGTTTTGATTTGCATCTCCCTGATGATTAGTGACGAGTAGAATTTTTTCATGTGCCTTTTGGCCATTTGTATTTCTTTTTTATCAAAGTGTCTGTTCATTTCTTCTCCTCATTTTTTTTTATGGGATTAGATTTTTTTTTCTTGTAAAGATCTGTCAGTGCCCCGTATATTTTGGTTATTAGCTCCTTTTCTGAAGGGTGTTGGGTGAATAGTTTCTCCCACTCGGTGGGTGACTTTTGTATCCTGGGCACTATTTCTTTTGAGGTGCAGAAGCTTCTCAGTTTAATGTATTCCCATCTGTTGATCTCGGCTTCCACTTGTTTGGAAAGTGCAGTTTCCTCCTTGAAGATGCCTTTAGTCTCAATGCCATGGAGTGTTTTATTGACGTGTTGTTCTATATACCTTATGGTATCCAGTCTGATATCAAGGTCTTTAATCCATTTGGATTTTACCTTCGTACATGATGTTAACTGGGGGTCTATGTTCACTTTTTTGCAAGTGGCTAACCAGTTCTGCCAGCACCAATTGTTGAAGAGATTTTTCCCTGCTCCACTTAGGATTTCTTGCTCCTTTGTCAAAAATTAGGTAATTGTATGTCTGGGGAACGTTCTCTGAGAACTCAAGCTTATTCCACTGATCTGAGGGTCTGTCTTTATTCCAATACTATGCTGTTTTGATAACTATTGCTTTGTAGTACAGTTTAAAGTTGGGGAAAGTAATGCCTCCCATTTTCCTTTTCCCTAGGAGTACTTTAGCTATTCGAGGGTGTTTATTGTTCCAGATGAACTTCATAAGTGTTTGATCCACTTCTTTGAAGTATGTCATGGGTATTTTAAAGGGGATCACATTAAATCTGTATAATGCTTTAGGGAGTATTGCCATTTTAATGATGTTAATCCTGCCAATTCATGAGCTGGGTATGTGTTTCCATTTCCGTGTGTCCTCTCTTATTTATTGGAGCAGGGCTTTATAGTTTTCTTTGTATAGGTCCTTCACATCTTTGGTCAAGTTGACTCCAAAATATTTGAGTTTGTGTGGCACTATTGTGAATGGGATTGCCTTCCTGACTTCCATCTCTTCCCTATCATTATTGGTGTATAAAAAGGCCATTGATTTCTGTAGGTTGATTTTGTAGCCTGCCACCTTGCTATATGAATCTATTGTTTCTATAAGCTTTTTGGTAGAGTCTTTAGGGTTTTCTGAGTATCATGTCATCTGCAAACAATGAGAGCTTGACTTCTTCCTTTCCTATCTGGATTCCCTTGATATATTTTTCTTGCCTGATCACTATAGCAAGAACTTCCAGTACTATGTTGAAGAGGAGTGGTGAGAGCAGACAGCCTTGTCTTGTACCAGAATTTAGAGGAAAGGCTTTTAGTTTTTCTCAATTGAGGATAATATTTGCCATTGGCTTGTGGTAGATTGCTTCAACTAGATTGAGAAAGGTTCTTTCCATTCCCATCTTGCTGAGAGTTTTGATCAAGAATGGGTGTTGGAACTTATCAAATGCTTTCTCTGCATCTATTGATATGATCATGTGATTTTTATTTTTCTTGTTGCTGATGTTGTGTATAATGTCGATAGATTTATGGATGTTAAACCATACTTGCTTTCCTGGGATGAAACCTACTTGGTCGTAATGTATGATCTTCTTGATGATGCATTGGATCCTATTTACCAGGATTTTGTTGAAGATTTTTGCATCAGCATTCATCAGGAAGATTGGTCTGTAATTTTCTTTTTTGACAGCATCTCTGTCTGGTTTTGTTATCAAGGTGATGTTGGCTTCATAAAAGCTGTTTGGGAGTACTCCTGTTGTTTCAATTTCATGGAAGAGCTTGGCGGGGATTGGTAGTAGCTCCTCTTGAAAGATTTGAAAAAATTCATTAGGAAAACCATCTGGTCCTAGGCTTTTCTCTTTGGGCAGATGTTTGATTATAGTTTCAATTTCCTCAGTAGTGATGCTACATCTTCCTAACTTAAATGTGGAAGTTTATAAGTGTCCAAGAATTTTTCCATTTCTTCTATGTTCTCATGTTTAGTAGCATAAAGTTTCTCAAAGTAGTCTCTGATTACCCTTTGGATCTCTGCAATTTCTGTCGTGATCTCCCCTTTTCATTTCTAATACGGGTTATCAGATTTTCTCTTTGTGAGTTTTGCCAATGGTCTATCAATCTTGTTTATTTTTTCAAATAACCAGCTTCTGCTTTCTTTGATATTTCAAATTGCTTTTTAGTTTTCCACTTCATTGAGTTCTGCTTTCAGCTTTGTTATTTCCTTCTGTCTCCCTATTTTTGGTTTCTTTTGTTGGTCATTTTCTAATTTTTTGAGCTGTGGCATTAAGTTATTCAGGTATGATCATTCTTCTTTCCTGATGTGTACTTGTAGAGCTATAAATTTTCCTCTCAGGACTGCTTTTGCTGTGTCCCATAGATTCTGGCAGTTTATGTCTTCATTATCATTTGTTTCCAGGAAAGTTTTGATTTCCTTTTTGATTTCATCTTGGACCCACTGGTTGTTCAGTAGCAGGGTGTTTAATTTCCAATTGTTAAAGTTTTTCTTCTGTGTGGCTTTGTAGTTCACATCTAATTTCAGAGCCTTGTGGTCAGCAAAGGTAGCCTGCAAGATTTCTATCCTCTTGATTTTATGGAGGTATGTTTTATGTGTCAGCATGTAGTCTATTCTGGAGAATGACCCATGTATATTGGAAAATAATGTGTATCCAGGTTTTTTGGGATGGAGTGTCCTGTATATATCCACTAGTTCTCTTTCTTCCATAACTCTTTTCAGGGCTAGTATGTTTTTGTTGGTTTTCAGTTTGGTTGTCCTATTAAGTGTTGATAGGGCCATGTTGAGGTCTCCCACAATGATTGTGTTATTATTGATTACTTCTTTCAGATTTGTCAGTAATTGTATTAGATAATTTTCTGGTCTCTCATTGGGTGCATATATGTTTAATAGTCTGATTTCCTCCTGTTGCACATATACCTTGATTAGTACATAGTGTCCATCTTTGTCCCTTACACTTTTCTGAGTATAAAGTTGGTGTCATCAGATATTAATATGGCCACCCCAGCTTTTTTGAGGGTGTTGTTTGCTTGGATGATTTTCCTCCAGCCTTGGATTTTGAGTCTATGTTTCTTCTGACTATTCAGATGTGTTTCTTGTAGGCAGCAGAAGGTTGGATTCATCTTTTTTACCCATTTTGCCACTCTGTGCCTTTTAATTGGTGAATTTAGTCCATTGACATTGAGGGAGATGATTCTGATAGGATTTAATGTCATCTATGTAGATAAGTTTGCTGTGTTTGTTGGTCTCATTGTCTTAAAGTAGACCTGTCAGTTTTTCCTTTAACGTTGGTTTATCATCTGTGAAGTTTCTGAGCTGTTGTTTATCCATGAAGCTGTGTATTCTTCCTTCAAACCTGAACGTGATTCGGGCTGGGTGCAATATTCTTGGTGAGGCATTCATTTCATTCAGTCTTGTCACAATATTCCACCACTGTCTTCTGGCCTTGAGAGTTTCTTGTGACATGTCTGCTGTAAGTCTTAGGGATCCTCCTTTGAATGTAATTTCCCTTTTTTTTTTTATCTTGCTGCTTTCAGTATTCTATCTCTATCTATGGGATTTGTCATGTAACAAGGATATGTCTTGGGGTGTTTTTCTTTGGGTCTCTTTTAGCTGGTACTCCTCGGGCATGCAGGATTTGATTGCATGTAGTCTTTAACTCTGGGAGTACCTCTTTTATGATGTCTTTGACAGTTGATTCTTTCTGGAGCTCTCCTTCCTGGGTTTCTGGGACTCCAATGATTTTTATGATGTTTCTGTTGAGTTTATCAAAGACTTCAATTTTAATCTGTTTGCATGCCTTGAGTACTTTTTCCATTGCTTGTTCATTTGTCTTAAGTTTTGTTTCCAATTTCTTCTGTTGTGTTGAGTTTTTCTGCATCACATCTTCCAGTACTCTGATTCTCTCCTCCTGCTGATACCCTGTTGGTGAGGCTATTCATTGAGGTTTTCAGTTGAGCAACTGTGTTTTTCAGATCTTTTATTTCAGTTTGAAGTTTTCTGATTTCTGTCTTTGTGTTCTCTTCAAACCGATCTATGCTTTTTTTGAGTTCTATGAACATATTCCATATTTCTTTCCTAATCTGAAAAGTTAATCAGGTGGTTGAAATTTATTAGGTCATCTGAGCTTTCGTCTTCATTCTCTGTGGATGGTGTTTGCCTGCAAGGTTTCCCCATTGTCACGCTTGTAGTGTGGTTTTTCCTGCGTGCTGTGGTGGGGTTCATTGGTTAGAAAGAGTATGCGGCTGCGAAGCGAAGCGCTCTTCTGCTCCCTCTAGATGACAGTCCTCAGAGTGAACAAAGGCACAGCAGGCGGAGCTTCCACAGGTCAGAGACCTCAGCTTATTGGACATCTTCCCCCGCAGCCAGAATGTACTTACTTAGCAGCTTCACAATGCAGTTTTTTGGGGGTGCGCTCCCTAGCCTCTGAGGAAACCTTCAGGGATTCAGAAGCACAGGCAGACAGGCGTAGAAGAAGTTTCCCCTGAAATCCTCAGAGTGAACAAAGGCACAGCAGGGCGGAGCCTCCACAGCCAGAGACCTCAGCTTATTGGACAATGACCCTCACAGCTAGAATGTACTTACTCAGCAGCTTCAAACTGCAGTTTTTTGGGGGTGCGCTCCCTAGGCCTCAGAGGAAACCTTCAGGTGTTCAGAAGCACAGGCAGACAGGTGTAGATGTTTCCCCTGAAGTCCCCAGAGTGAACAAAGGCCAGATTATACATTCTTATATTAAATAGAGTTTTTTTCTTTTTGCTAGCACCCTAGAGAACTAACCAAATGCTTCATCTATCTAAAGAAAATGGGAAAATATGAATTGATATCTATTAGGTGTGGAACTGTCCTATAAAAGTACCTATTGTCATTTAGTAATATAGATTTAGTGGATAGAAACAATATAAAACAATATAAACCATAAAAGTGACTCTTCTTACTGACTAGAGCTTGCTAATTGAATATTATAACCCTAGCTCCTAAGAAAGAAAGAGCAACATATGCAAACAGAAAATGTAAAGTTGTTATGGTTGACAAAAAAAAGCTCCGATAAGGGTGCTTCTTATAGTTCTCTTGCAGGACTAGGCCTTAGGAAGACTCCAAAGTTTTCCTTGAATGGAATACATTAATATGAAGACTTTTCGTTTGAATCTTAGAATAAAATTTCAGGGAATTATGTTTAATACTGCAAAGGAAAAGTAGGAGAGAAGCATTTTTTGGGGTGGGAATGGGGGTGTGCAGAGCAATTCCTGATTGTTTTTTGAGTTTACTCCTGGATCTATGCTCAGGATTCATTTATGGCAAGGCTTGGGGGACAAAATGGGTGCTAGGGATAGTCTAGATAAGCCAGTGCCCGAGTGATGTACTACTGCTCCAGCCACAAGGAGAGGAACATTTTAAATGCAGGACAAAATGAAGATTGAACTACACAGAAAATTCCTGATATGATTAAAATTAAAATAAGAAAAATATGAATGTGAACTAATAAGATATCATGTCAACACAGATGAACTATACAAAGGTCAATCTAATGCCCCCTTTTGATCTTTTGATCACAAAGCACTTTTATAAAGTATTTTGCTTGAATATGAATTATGTCCAGAACTTTGGTGACAATTTCAATATTAGTCATGTGTACTAAAATTTTGCTTATGTTTCTGTCTATCAATATGAGGATGAATAAAGTTAATTATTTTTTTTGCAGGGAACTGATTTAATGCATATTTTCTATGACCAAATGATAGCACTGATTGTCCAATTGACAATGACTAGAGAATAGTATACCAAGTCCCACAGAACAAATTTCAGTACAATTATGTAACACATGATATATTTGGTATTCAACTGTTTTTGATTCCCATATAGCAACTGACTAAGAAGAGCAAGCAATAGCAGGAGCAAAAAGATTCAGAAGATACACACAGTGGTGGTACCCTAGGTTGAAACCAGAAATGCAATCAAGCAAACACTCATGATTATTACATTACAAAGACTAATTTTGAAAAACAAAAGTTCACTGGTCTTTTTAATCCCTAACACTAGCAGTAGATTTTGCTCACTAAATGGGAAATGAAATATTTATAGTAATGCAAATACAATAATAATTACTGAACTTGTGGATTTTTCCCCTTTACCCACCCACTATCAGCCCTAATCCCCTCTGAGACTCAGAATAGGAAGATCAGAATGCTTATAGATAATATACCTAAACAATGAGTCTGCTCTATCTTATTCATGGACACTCCAAGTCCTACTATCAAGTATTGGCTTCTCCTTCATCAAAGATGTAGTTGAGCTTTATGACAGTGCTGATGAAATCACCAAGTTCTACAAAATCAGCAGTACAATATTGATGCCACTCTCTCCTGGTTTCTGTGTGCGGACCTACTGCATCATAGTTGGAAGAGCTTCTTTTGATTCGTATTTGAATTGTCAACGTAGGAAATCTCAGATGTTCTGAGAGTTTGTGGGAAAGCTTCTTCACCAAGAAAATGCAAGTTCTAGTTTGGCCTGGTGTGATTGCAAAATTAATGAGATCTCTAATCAAGTTAGAGATGAAAATACATACTTATAATTCCATCATTTTCAGAAAATACATTAACAGAAATACTAGCACAAAACTTCTTGCATTCAAAGTTTCTGTTTGACTTTTTTTTAAATTTTTATTGTGATCATAATGGCTTACATATCTTTCACAGTAGTATTTTAGGTACATATTAACATTGAATCTAAAGTTAATTATTAAGCCAGAGTTTCCAACTTCTGGGCATCATCAAGCTTAGTAGTCAGAAACCCAGGGAAGGACCTTGACTGTGACCTAGTATATTATACTCAGGCATGTTTGTGGAACTCTCAGGCACAGCTACTCCAATCATTAGCATTTGTCATGGCAGTGGTGATGAACGTAGTGCTGAGTAGTGGTGGTGGACAGGGAAGGGACCTGATATGTGCAAGATATGCACTCTAATACTTGAGCCATATGTCCTGCATTTGCTCACTCTGCAACTACTAGGTAGTTTTTCATGTAATGGCTTCCTCGAGTTTCTTAGGTATTCAGAAATTGAAGCTTCAATGCAAATTCCACTGTCACTACTTTTCAATAAATCATCATCTCCTTTCAGGCTCCTCTACTAGCATTCTAACTGGTCTCAGTTTCTTTTCTTCCATTCTTTATGAAATAAACTGGTTTTGTTCTTATGCAGGTGATGAGACTTTTACAAATTTTGATATTATCTTTTCAAAACAAATAATCAGGGGCCAGAGAAACAGTACAGTGGTTAAATTCCTTGCCTTGTCTGAGGCAACCCCAGTTGGATTTTCAGTTCTGCGTAAGGAGTCCTCTGCACTAACAAGGGGTATTTCTCATTATAGAAGCAGGCAGAAATAGATCCATGATTGTGACCCAACCACTCTACTGTCAACAATGATAAGAGAACAAATATATAAACCTGGGAGAAATAGCTCAATGTCCTAAGGCATTGCTTTACAAATGAGAGGCCTAGGTTTGATCCATAGCACCACATTCACATGGTCTACCAATTGCCACTAGGGGCAACTCTCTTGAGAACCACTGTGTATTTACAAAGGAACCAAAAGGAAAAAAAAATATCCAAATCTATTAGATAATGCCACTCCCTAGACTCCTGCTTCACAGCATCCAATGATTTCTACTTATTGAATTTCTAAGAAGATCCCAACTTCTGGTCAAAGCCCTGATTTGGCTGACCCCTGCAGAAATGCCTCATTTTTAGATCAGATCACTTTCTTTTTGCTCTGTATGTTCCTTTACCCAATTTATCATTCTAAGTTTGTTCTTTATTTTTCTTGCTTCCTGGAACTATTTTTCTCCCATTATTCATTGAATGTGATTCAGAGTAGTTTTGAAGGCCTTTCTTAATCCCCATGTAGAAGAGTTACTACTTACCACAGTCATCTATTTATACATTCTTTAATCTTTTCCTACATTCTCAGAGCCTTATCATGATGTGCTCTGCATTATAAATTTGCATGCTATTTTCTCTCATTGGGAATAACTTAAGATGATAGATTCAATCTTATTCATTTCATTTCTATGTGGTGAGAAAGGGCTTTTAGTTGAAATTCAGTAAACTACTTTCGGATAGATGACTGAATAAGTGATATAACTAGAATGCATTAAGTTTTTCAAACCAATGCCTTTTGAATTAGTGTTCTTTTCTAAGTTACTGCCTTTACTATAAAATCTTTATTTATCTGAGCTATATACTCTTAAATTTTATGTACACTTAAATTCAATATACTCTTAAATTCTCTTAAATTTCAGAGTCAAATACATAAATAATCGGATTTCCTTGTATAAAATCTCTCTTTGATCACACAAAACTTGATTATATTCTTGAAGAGACAAAATTTATATGAGATTTCTTTGAAGATGAAATTGTAGAGATTAATTAAGATAAAATTTCTTTTAAAATAAATTTTCCCATCAGTGTTGATCTATCTTATATTTTCCCCTAAAGGTCTCATATTTAGGGGCCAAGCGGTGGCGCAAGAGGTAAGGTGCCTGCCTTGCCTGCGCTAGCCTTGGACGAACCACAGTTTGATCCCCCGGCGTCCCATATGGTCCCCCACGCCAGGAGCAACTTCTGAGCGCATAGCCAGGAGTAACCCCTGAGCGTTACCGGGTGTGGCCCAAAAACCAAAAAAAAAAAAAAATAAGGTCTCATATTTATTACTGAGTAGCAAACTATTTACACACACACACACACACACACACACACACACACACACACACAAATGATTTCCTAATCAAACATGTCCAGACAGTAGTGATGTTTCCAATTTGACAGGACTAGTTGAGTAGGTATCTTCATATTTCCTCTTTCTCATACTTGTTTTTATTCTTGTGCTGAAACATTTTACACATGTATGATGGTAAAGGCTCTACTCTTGGAGTTTCTCTAAGGTCAAGCAGATTATAGATTCTTTAAACTTTTTCCTATTCTTTCTCTATGCAGTCAATTAATGTCTAAAACTCATAGAATTGGCTGTTGTTGCCAAAGGAAACACGGATTTGGAATATACATTCTTACTCTTAGGAAAAGGATTATAGTAGCCTCACAAACTGGATAACTGAGAAAAAATATCATGGTTTAATACATTCAAGTTATCCTTCCTAATTTATTTTAAAAACAAGAGATTTATAGAAAAAGTAGAACCACACAGTCTTCACTGTGTGCATCTCATTGTAAAATTCAGTCACATGATCTGATTAGCTCTTGCATGGTCTGTTTATTTGACTTACACATTTCTAATTGACTTTATAGAAAAAGCTAACCAATGAGAAGTCCCCAAGTAGAATTTCTAAAACAGGCTTAGGATCTTTAATAATCACTGTTAACTGATTTTCTCCAATTCTCTTGTAGAAACTCAGTAATGTCAATTGTTGTGGCTGTTTTCAATAATCTGTCAACTCTGTGCTTTTTTTCCCCTCATACTTGATTTCATGCTCTCATTATCAAGTCTCCTGAAATGGTAGCCTGTAAATTTAAGGTGATAAGAATCAAGTTAATACTGGGTTGCATATTGATGATACAACAGTATGTCTAAATAGAAACTTAGCACATGCATAGATAAACCAGTTGCATTTATACCCCACAAAGCAACACTTCTAAGTTTTATTCTTTTTATCTTTTTGGAGCAAGGCAGCTCAACTTCTTTTAGGAATCTGAGGACTTCATTAAAAGGAATTGTTTTTCTTCCAGAAACATCCTTATATTGAAAGAATGTTTAAAGGTGCCCGAGGATAGGCTTCTTTAGTTCCATGCCCACTGGCCTTGTCTGCCTCACACTGACCTGCCTTCCAGGGAGGGGGTGGGGGTCCTGACTCCAGAGCTCTCGACCCACGGCTCCTAGCTTATTTTCTCGGAAGCAGGAGCAGCTGCTAGTGTGGTAGGCTGTCTCTTGTCGAGGACCTGCCTGGAGGCAGATCTGTCTACTTATCTGCTAGTCTTTTGAAGCTACACTGTGCACAGCTGCTTTAGCTTGCAACTCAACTCCTTCCTGCCTGGAAGGGACTCCAGCTGATAAGTCCTGGCCAGGGGGCCCGAAGAGTTATTTACCTGGGATGTGAATCTCTCCACAGGTACCTCGAGAGTCGATTTGCACATCATGTTTTTCATCACTTAAGGTGATTTTTTTTTTCTGCCTCAAAAGTATAGGGCTAAAACAGAGAGCAATATTTTTGTAGCCAAGAAGCATTCTTTTCACAAATGTAACTAGGGTAAGGCTCTTTATGACATGTAATTGGCAAAAAAAAAAAAAAAAAAAAAAAAAGTGCTGGTACATAATGTTAATGGCACGTAAAGAGGAAAGCAATCTCTATCCTTTAAGGTAACATAAAATTAGACGATTAAGAATGATTTGGGAGTGGGAAACGCTAGGAGAAAATGATGCAGATGTCAAAATATGAAGAAGTCAAATTAATTTTGGAGATTTCTTATTTTTCTAAGTTATTTGTCATTACAATCTAACTCAGACCAAAAATGTTCAGTGAATATGTAACAGCAGGATGCCCAAACCGTGTTTAGATGTTACAGTAAGTGGGAAAAGATAAGTAGGTTGAACAGAAGGAATGCTTTAAAAATTCTAAAGTGCCAAGGTAAATGAGTCATCCAGCTGTGGACTACTTAGAAACACAGGATGAGCCAGACAAAACTGGCTTTCAGCCTACAGGTCAAGGGATAATGTGCAACCAGGAGTAAATGTCACTGGCTAAAACACTGGCTCATTCACATGGCCAGTCTCCCTTTCCAGGGTATAAAGGCACTTGACTCTGCCTGCTTCAGAGCCAACAAGGGCTCAATTTAGACTTTTAGCATTATTGTCTAAATGGGGTTGGATATGTTATTTCAGAAATTTGAGATAGGACTGCAAAAATATTTTTAAAATACGAAATACATGTTTTACTATCTGGTTGCAATACGTGGCAAATTAAAATTTTAAATCAGGTTAGCAGAATGTATTGTGAGCCTGATTTTAGTGCATTTAAAATTTTCATGCTTATAACTTTTGTGAATAGACAAACTCTTAGATGTATACTTAAAAACACAAATACTTGATTTTGTTTTGCTCTTTGAAACATACCCAGCTGTGCTCAGTGGTCACTCCTGGCAGTTCGTAGGGGACCATGCATGGTGCTGGGGGTTGTACTAGTGTCTATTACATATAATGAAGCAGCTTAACCGCTGTATGATCTTTCTGTCCTCAAGATAAAAATACCTTAAATAAATCCAAAGACGATTCATTTAAGATGGTAACTGACCTCTCCAACATCCCTCTGAATATCTAATATTCAGGAAACTTGCCTGCCTTGAGTTCATGTCATGTCAGGGACAATCTCTCTCTCTCTCTCTCTCTCTCTCTCTCTCTCTCTCTCTCTCTCTCTCTCTCTCTCTCTCTCTCTCTCTCTCTCTCTCTCTCTCTCTTCTTTCTCTCTCATCTTTTCATAGAAGTTTAATCATTGGGTAGGTGATATTATGCTTTAGTCTTAGCTTGAATGTTATTACCTCCCCTGCACATGTTTTCAATCCTAGATCAATTCATATCCTTCACTATGAGCCAAGAGACACATTGTCAGAAAACCATCACTTTTTGAATTACTGATTCAATTGTATGTTTCAGCTCTATGACTATTAATTTTCATCATGTAAGGAATTTTATGCCTTTTCAAATTTGTACTCTCAATTTACATAAGTCTATAAAAATTGTTGCATTAAAAGACCTTGACCTGGGCCCGGAGCGATAACACAGCGGTAGAGCATTTGCCTTGCACTGGCTGACTCAGGACAGATCTGGGTCTGATCCCTATGCGCTCCATATGGTCCCCAAAGCCAGGAGTAATTTCTGAGTGCATAGCTAGGAGTAACCACTGAGTGTCACCGGTACCCGCAAAAAACCCAACCTTTACCTATAAACAAATATATTATTTTATTTATTTATTTATGTATTTATTGATTTTTCTCCAGAAAAGGCAATGATGAAGCTTCCACTTGTTTTAATATGCTTTGTGGTTAGTTTTAAATATAAAGGTAATAGAATTTCCATTGGTTTGATACATAGATAAGATGACTACAATAAGTTAATTAGCAAATTGTTCCCCTGTTATGACTGTCCATGTTTGTGCATTAAAAAAGTATCTAAATTATACAAATCCTAAAGTCAAATCATGTAGTAAGGATCTGTTGTCCACAAATTATTCTTAATTCCTGAACAATTTTCTAAAATTTTGGAATAAAGTATGTTTTCTTCTTATTTTTTGTCAGTTAATTATTGGTAGTTAATTATTCCAGTTTAAATTATTCACATGTGGAAAACAATAAATTAAATATGAAAAGTATTTGGCATAGAAAGTAAAGTAAATGGCTGTATGATGAACAAAATACCAAATGTTCATTAGATGAATGGATAATATATATTTTACACAATACATGGATTTGGTCGACTTAATTCATAGGCAGTTAGTTATTGAAAAATTTTTGAGTCATTTTTTCACTAGTAGTGAAAAACATTTCAGTAACTGAGGAAAGCTATTTCAGAATATAAAAACAAATGTTCCACAAGATGGCAGTAAGTTCCTATGCATTGTATTTTTCCTGAATTTAAGCTTTTACCAAATATTCATTTTATAGTGAAAATCTGAGTTTTATTTTGTTACTTCTGTTGTTAATGACAGAACTAAACTAAAAAAAAATTACATATTTTTCCTCAGCCCAAGGCAAATGACTAAATTTTGTCATTATTTGTGCAGGTACTCCGGCTTTCTGAAAGTTCTTTTTGTGCCACTTAGCAACTACTAAGCATCAGAACTTATATTGTCCACCAAAAGAAATATAAAAAAATTTTGTGTGTATAACTTTTACTTTTAAAGAATGAAACTGTATTGCTTTCTCAAACATTGCACAAAGGTTAACTCAAAAGGAAATTGACTTTCATGTTATACCCAAACCATAAAATAGTTGATAAAAATAGACAGCTATATTGACTTCACTGATTTCTTTGAACATTCAAACTCTAAGGACAAGGAAAACCAAAGGAAAATTAAACAATGAATTACATGAAACTTATCCATTTGAAACAGGAAGGCAGATAGGGATGCCCCCTCTCAACAATAACAACAACAACAACAACAACAACGAATTCTTGAGATACCATGAAACCAAGAGACAGGATTTAGAAAAGTTACTTTGTCATTGATGAGAGTCTCTACTTGCACCTTACAGGCTCAGAAAAGACTGAACACTTTAGTGGGAGAAGCTCTAGCAGGAACAAAGACCAGGAATGAATACTAAAGAACCATCAACTACCTCTTGGTAACCATCCTAACAAGAGGACTCTAGTAGAAAGCTCCAGCTTGGCAGGTTGAGAGAAACCCTATATAAGCCAACTTGGATCAAAGGGATTCCTACATGTTTTCCCTGGACATCAACTAGTGATTAGAAAAGAAAAATAAAACAGTTAATGAATTGTGTTATATATTTTATACTAATGCAATTATATGTTAATATACATTGCATTATAAAACTCCAAACAATAAGAGGTCACACTTCTAAGATAAATTTATTAGTTATTATCTTTATTTATTTATTGGTTTTGGGGGTCACACCGGACAGTGCCCAAGGGTTACTTTGGCTCTGCATCAGAAATCAGAAATCACTCCTGGCAGACTCTGGTGACCATATGAACTGCCTGAGATCGAACCTGAGTTGGTCCCAGGTTGCCGTGTGCAAGGCAAAAACCCTACCCACTGTACTATCACTCTGGCCTTAGCTATTATCTTTGATTCAATCACAGGAGCTAGAAGTATGGATTGGAAATAAAGGGAAAATATATTAACAGTTCTTAAAGAAGTTATATTGTGAAATAAAAATAATAGTATTTTACTTTGTCACAAGTTTTACGTTCTTGTGTGTAGTACACTTAATACTATTAAAATGCTCAAGAAATTTGTTATTTTCCTATTTTCCTTCTATTTGTATCTTATGAAATTTGTATCTGAAAAATCAAATCATTTAATGACTCAGCTTTATTTTCCAGACTTAAAAATAAGGTATGTAGATTTTTTTCGTAATAACCTTGAATCTTCAGTGTTCCATGCTTCTCAGGTAAAATTCTAATTAAGTATAATGAGATAAATTTGAGGGCAGGCATGATGAGAATTATGGGCACCTTAGAATACTTAGTATCTTTATTTGTGTGCATCAGTAGGGCATTTGCCTTGCTCGGGGCTGACCTAGGATGGGACTCGGTTTAATCCCCTAGTGTCCCATATGGTTCCCACAAGCCAGGAGCGATTTCTGAGTGCATAGCCAGGAATAACCCCTGATTGTCACCAGCTAAAAACGAGAGAGAGAGAGAGAGAGAGAGAGAGAGAGAGAGAGAGACAGAGAGAGAGACAGAGAGAGAGAGAGAGAGAGAGACAGAGAGAGAGACAGAGAGAGAGAGAGAGAGAGAGACAGAGACTGAGACTGAGACAGAGAGACAGAGAGAGAGACAGAGAGACAGAGAGAGACAGAGAGACAGAGAGCGAGAGAGATACTATCAAGTAAAGGTGCTTGACTGATAGAGGAGATACGCTTACTAGCAGGGGTCTTCAAACTACAGCCCGCGGGCCACATATTGTATTTATTCCCATTTTGTTTCTTCACTTCTAAATAAGATATATGCAGTGTGCATAGAAATTTGTTCATAATTTTTGTTTTTACTATAATCTGGCCCTCCAACAGTCTGAAGGACAGTGAACTAGTCCCCTGTTTAAAAAGTTTGAGGACCCCTGAATAGTCTTGAAATAATGGTTTTAAAAACTATTCCTCCACCTCCATACTTTTTATTTCATTGACCATTAAAATATAAGAAAAAGTGTTGCTAAAATTAATTGAGCTTAGCAAATAATTCATAAGTGCTTGAGGGTATTTGAAACATAAATGTCAACTTGAGAGAGTATGATAATAATTAAAAAATATTACTTTTTCTTTGAATACTACTACATTTTGTTATCTTCCCTGTCCCTCGACATTTCATTTTTTCTTCTATCTTTTTTTCTCCTTCTTTTTCATTTTCCTGGTCTCCACATTCTTTGTTTTTCATGTTCTTTTCATACCAAACAGAACATTTTGACTCTGGGCCATATGCAGAGCAAGTTAAATAAACTGACTGGTTTTTTATTTACTGTCTTGCAATATGGTGCTTTATCTCACCTGTATCACTCTGCTCCTACTCAGCAACATATTGTTTTGTTGCTAATAAAATGGAAAGCCCTTTTTTCTTCTAAATGGATTTTTGTTAGACACTGGCTGAAAGTAAAATTGCTTAAGATGAAACTACTTTAAATCATTGTTTATAAGTCACTTGATAAGTAGCATAAATGCTAAATGGATGGGTTGCAATTGAATGCTTGCTGATCTAGCTCCAATACTAAAATTTCCTTCATAGAACTTTATTATTTTGTTCACCTTTATGTTTACAAGAACTAAAAACATATTTAGACTAGTCTACAGTAAGAAAATAAGCTCAGCTATTTTCTAAGTATCTTAATTTACATACTAGTAGACACTTTATAGTATATACCTAATGGTATATAATATTCTACCCAAACACGAAAAATATTGAAAATTGGTTTAAAGTTTATATCTATAAAAAGAAACCGGGAAAATAATAATTGAAGCTTTATGTGATCACCATTATTTGGGGTTATTATCCCTCCCCCAACTTCCTGTTTCTCCCACCTGGATGGTCAACCCCACCACCCACACTAAGGAGGAGCTACTGTTGGCAATAAAGAATAGGGCTGGCTGGGGTAGGGGAGAGAGAGGCAGATGCATATTGGATAGATAGAGGGCAGCTGATAGAAGATGCTTAAAAAGCTTAGCTTAGGAGTCTGAGTGATAGCCAGAAGAAACTCCTAAGAGTTACCTGGTATGGCCCCCAAACCAAAAAAATAAATAAATAACAAAACAAAACTTGGTTTAGAAACCATGTGGAAAAATGTACATGGCAGTTTGGGCCTTTAAATAAAGCTGGATATCCCCTGAAACTTCAACTGGCTGTCTATGGGTCATATCTCCATGGTTACCCTGAAATGAAACCTACAGACCAGACAGCCGAAGGGTTATAAGCGCCTGGCCAAGCCAAAGGAGGCCTCACCTCCAACTCTTGGACTCTATATTTTATATTTAAACAAATATTAATTGAGTTACTTTTAGGATAGTTTCTGAACAATTATTTTAAGAATTTTTAAGAACTATTATTTAGTAATAAACAAAATGACCAGGGAATTTGAACACCAACCTTTTTGTCTTGTCAGGTTGCTGTTAGAGAGATTATATTAGATAAATTCTTTAGAATTTCTACCAATTGCTTACTTCTCATTCAAGCTAATCTATCAATAATAGATTAAAATATACAGAGGGGCCAAAATGATAGTAAAGTGGGTACAATGTTTGTCTTGCATTTGACTGACAAGGGTTCTATCCATTTTGTCCCACATGGTCCCCAGATCCCTGAGGAGTGAATCCTGAGCACAAAGCCAGAAGCAGCCCCTGGCTGGATTAAAAAATATATATATATATATATATATATATATATATATATATACAGAGATACATTTTCTGCCTTAGAAAAGGTGATGTAAGCTGCAAGGTCCTAATTTTACCAGAACAAACAGGTTGCAGCACAGATTGTGTTCAAATCTAGATGGCAAGTGTAAATTCAGAAATGAATGGGGTCTGGGATGAATAATTATATTTGTTTACAGACATATCTATAATATGCCACTATATAAAACAGTGGCTCATATGAATAATCAATTTCCTGTTGATTTTATTATTAATTTCAAAATAATACTCTTATAAAAACTCTCATTTGTTCAAGAATGATAGTTAATTAAAAAGTATATGTCTTGTCGTCTTAAATTATTAGTCAGACTGATGTTAGACAAGGAGGAGTCAAACCATCTAAATATTTAATTGATGAGGAAAACAATTGCTAAAACAACTTTTTTGTTTATTTCTAAGTACAATGAATTTGAGCTATCTCATAAGATGTAGATAATTTTAGTGAAGTTCTTTCAGTTTAGATATTCAGAATGTAGGGATTAAATTATTTGTCCTAAGAGGTTTAGTCATTCAGGCTTTGTAATAAAATGCACACATTTCTACTCAACGTCTATTGCATTTTATTGCATTTACTGCTTCACACTGACAATAATTAATGAAATCTATTTTTTGGTCAAGTTTAACCTTGGTGTTAGGCTTCTTCAAATAAGATTTGTTAAATGAGACGCACTGAATATAAAATCTATGGTATCTGCTCTGTAGGCAGTTTATATATCTCCGACCTACAGTCCTGGTAAACATGACTAAACCAAAAATCACCACTGAATTTCCTGTGGAAATCAGGGAAATCAAAACATGAATTGCAAAGGTTGGAGTTAGGAGACTTGCGTTCAGAATTTTGTGTGTTCTAGGTAACACTTTGGCTAGGTCATACCAACTACTTTCCTAAGGTAGCCATTATTTGATTGGCTTTTCTTTTAATTTTTATAAATTTTTGATTGAAGCCATTGTGAATTACAAGTTAATTATAATTGTATTTCAGGGTTGAAAGTATTTAGTTGTATATAGTTTACAGTGAATTGGGGCCACTCCCACCACAACTGTTGACCTCCCTCCACCAGAATTCCCAGCATGCATTCCATACCTCCACCCTTAGCCCCCTGGTCTACCAGTGTAACAGGTCCATTTTGTGTTTAAATTGTTATAGTTTGGGTCTCTTGATTCTTTATTATTGACGTTGGCTTCGGTATTTAGTTTTGACCTTTCTCTTTTTTTCACCCAATGCATGTGAAACCACTTGACCTTTAGGCCCCATCCACTTTTTTTTCTTTTCTCAATTTGTAGAAAGGTGGAGAAATATGAGGTAAAACAAAGTGATTCATGTTAGAAGATTCTATGAAAAAGGCGGAATCCCCAATTTAGAAGATTTAAATAAAATACATTTTTTTAAAAATAGGAGGAAGGGGACAGGTGTGGCCAAGTTTTTTGTTTTGTTTTGTTTTGGTGTTTTTTTATGGGGAAGGTTGTTTTTTTTTTTTTTTTTAAACATTTAGGCAAAGTGTATGTTGGGAAAATTGGAAAAAAAATACCCTTGGCCTAAAGAAACAGGGTGTCTCTACATATGATTCATACTGTCATAAGACTGACTACAGGCTCCAGGCATACTTGTCCAACCCCAAGGTTCATGATCCTAGGAAAAGTTCTACTCATTTGCAGTTGTTTCAGTCAGACTTCTGTAAATGGAGATCTTGGTTTTTGCACAGATCCTATGTGGATGCCAGTATGTAATTGGCTTTTCATTGCTACATCTGTCTTTTTTTTTTTTCCTTTCTGGTTTTTGGTTTTTGGGCCACACCTGGTGATTTTCAGGGGTAATTCTTGTTATGTGCTCAGAAATCACTCCTGACTTGGGGACCATATGGGATGCTGGGGAATCGAACTTGGGTTCGTCCTAGGCTAATGTGTGCAAGGCATATGCCTTACTGCTTGTGCCACCACTCTGGCCCCTTATACTGTCTTTTTATGAAGGTGGGTGGTGATGGTGGTGGAGAGAGTAGAGCTGTACCAAACTGTGCTCAGGGCTCACTCCTGACCATGTGCATAAGGATAATTTCCTGTGCTACTTACTGAACTGCATCAGAAATGCCTTAACTTGTGTACATTCTCTCTGGCCCACATCTACTATCTTTATATTAGGAAACCAAGTCCAACACATACTTAGGAAATAAACTCTAAATTTCATAATTCACAAATGGGTCCCCCCCTTTTTTTGCCAATTCTATTTTAATAGTCTCTTCTATCACTTGACTAGTTTTAATTTTTGGTGGACTCCAATCCATAAACTTTTCAAGGTGAAAGTAACTGTATTTCTATGCACATACTTGTTATTGATTAAAACAAAAGGTATTTAGTTCTAGAATCATATTTTCTGACCTATAAGATGACTGGGCATATAAGATAACCCCCTACCTTTCATGTTAAAATATAGAATTTAGGCTATATTTACTATATAAGACTATCTTCATGCACATCAAATGGAAATTAAAAATGCATGAGAAAAAGAATAGAACCCTCAAAGGTTAACACTATATGTTTAATAAAACTAGACTTTGGAGTACCAACAATAATTTTACATTTGTCATTTGTAGTGAGTGACTGTGATTTTTTAATTGTAGTCTACATTGAGAGCAGGGAAAGGGGGCTCCTCCAAGAGCAGCTGGCTGGGATGCAGTGATTAATAGGACAGCTAGAGGGAAACAGAGCACCTCCTCCGTTTCCCATAAAAGTTTAACAGAGAAACTGACACTGGAAAACTGCATACCCCGCGGCTGGATGAGACATGCCAGTCCATAACTCAGCTCCTCTCTGTGCCCTGAAAGATGAATCAGAACAGAGAACTGAGTGATGATGCCTGACAGCTGGATGGTATGCGGTGGAAAGAGGAGGACACTCATCCCTAAAGCTGGAGTAAGTTTCAGCATGTCGCATGTCCTATATTGGCGCATAAGATGACCCCTGACTTTGAAGAAGTTTTTCATAGGTTATAAATCCATCTTATATACTGGAAAATATGGCATATTATCATAATTATTATACTTGGTATTTCTCAACAAATTAGTCTTTTGATGTAAAATGTCATTGTCAAAAGTTATAGTAAGAGTCTGCATAAAGCATTGTAAATCTTACTTTTCAAATAAGTGGAAAAATAAGTATTGGTAGCAAAGCAATACACTGCTGCAGTATTTCAAAAAAGTCTTTCTGATTTTCAAAACCTGTAAGTTTATTAATACTAGAATGATGATTTTGAGTTTTTAGTAGATGCTCAAAGATATATAAAATAATAATATAATACAATTAGTAATCCAATAAAATATTTTGCTCTAAATTATTTAATAAATGTACTACTGAGTTCCAGAACATTCTTAAGTTTCTTCTTTCAGAATAATTGCACATAATTTAAAAATATATTGGAGATCAAAAGACAGCAACCTTTATTTTCCTGAATTAGAACAGCATACAGATAGTTCATAATATAACTGCTAAATGTCGACAGAAAATAATAAAGAATTGAACTAAGAGCTTCTAGAAATTCAACTGAGTGAAAATCCTCAGGTTCTGTCCTTTAGCCTTTGTTTTTGGGGGTTTTTTGTTTTGATTTTCTAAGGTTTGATGTGTTTTGCTTTGTTTGTCTTTCTTGCAGGGGAGGGGCACCATCTACGATGTTCAGCAGTTACTTCTAGCTTTGTGGTCAGGAATCATTTTTCTAGGAATTTACCGTACTTATTTAGCCTCTGTTTTACCACAGCTAATAGAGAAGCAGATGAATTTGATGCTTTATCAAGATTTTCATCACTATCAAGCTGCCAATCTAACTCCTTTTCATGTATATAATATGTTTCTAATATTAAAGATCAAAATCCCAAGAACAATTGATGATATACTCAGGGTCAGATTCAGTAATGTCCATAAGGATCCTTTATTTTCATGTGATTTATTTAATTTATTCATTTTCTGAGCTCACTGTGGAGAGACTTAAGAATTCCTGTCTGAAAAAAATCTTCAAAGAAGGTGGTGATAAGGGAAACCTATGTCATTATGATGAAAGGCAGTGGGTGTCCTCCTACAGGATAGAGAATGTAGGCACATTCATTTCTTTCACTTCATAGTGCTAGAGAATTATCTATTTTGTTTCATAAGACATTACTATTTATGTAAAAAAGGCATGCAATTTGAGAAATTTAGCATAAATACTGGTCAGCTTTTTTTCCTAGTGACATTTTAGTGCCTGTCTCTGAGACATTCGTTTAAAAGCTGTCAATTTTTACAATAGAACATCACAAGCATAATTTCACCACCGAAAATCAATTTCATGTAAATGCCATCCTCTAGTAGTGCTGGTGATGAAAGACCTTCTCCAATGCCTCCTCCTTGTCTCTTAAGCTGTTTTCCTCCACAGTTTATTAACTATGCTCTCAGCAACACAGATACACAGGGAGTAGGAAGAATGATCTAGCATGGCAATTAGTTTCAAAATATCCTTCTTTTATAATTCTTAAAATATTAGAAATGACTATATTTAAGAAAATAGATTTATCCCTGAGGTTGTCCAGTTATATAAATGAAGTGCCATTCGAACTCACATGACTTAATAACCATAGTAAAATATTTTTATTTTATTCTTATCACCTTTGTACTATTTTATAGTTTGCCATTCTCCTTGTTCTGTGACATAAGTGATGACCTTGCTTTCTCCTTGTTTTGCCGCTGATCCTATTAATCTTAGTTAGACTCCCTTGCTTGACAACCAGCTTTCTTAATTCTTGCCTTTCACCCAGTGATCAGCCTAGTTTATTATACCCTGTTATAGTCTCCTAGATTGCTCTAAACGCAGTGACACATGTTCAATTTTAACACAATTATTTAATGTAGAAGTGGCTTTCAATGGATGTGAGTCAGGCCAAGAGTTCTGACTGTCTTTACAGTAGAATTGAATTATGTGCTAAAGACTCTATGCCAGAATATAGACTCTAAGAACTTTTCAATGTTAAAGTATGGAAATATAAAATATTTGTTGTCAGGGTTAGAGCTGACTGCCATCAGTGTAGGAGTAGGTTTTCCTGGTTGACTAATGTGAAGTGAGCAAAAGAGGTGTCATCCTCAAGAAAAAAACAAAAACAAAAAAACAAAAAAAACTACTATTTTCCTCTACTTGGTCAAGAGAGCAATTATCTGTAAAATTTAGGACTGATGAGAGTCTGGATAGCACAGATTTTCACATCACTCCAGATCTACAAAATAGCCATCAAACTGTACCCAAAGTTCACTTGTTCTATAATGTGGGAGAGAAGATCTAGGCTTCGTGGTTTCTTGGGGAGCCATGGACTAAAACTGGAGCAAGAAATTTCTTTTATCAAAAAAAATCTTACCCAGACTTTTTGATTCCAAAAACTTTCCCTCACAGAAAAGAATTTCATCGAAGATGAGATTCTTTAGTGATGTTTAACAAATTTATTGAGAAATTGAAGGGAGGGAAGGAGAACGGTAGTTTACATACATACTCAAAAGAGATAACAGGTAGGGGGCCCAGAGTGATAGCACAGCAGGTAGGGTGTTTGCCTTGCTCATGGCCAACCCAGGTTCATTCCCCACCATTCCATATGATGTCCCAAGCCCATTAGAATTGATTCCTGAGTGCAGAGCCAGAAGTGACTTCTGAGTACAGCTGGGTGTAGCCCACTGCCACTCTCTCATCTAAAAAATTAGGAGAAATCCCAGGCTTCTACATACTTAAGTAGTGTTTTGGGGAGAAGTAAGTACAGATATTTTCATAATTTTTTATTTAAAAACTATGGTTACAAGGTTGTTCATAGTAAATTTTTCCACAGTTACAATGTTGTTCATGTTTGAGTTTTAGTCATAAAATATATAACCATAAGTTTTGTCCAAAAATATATTTGCAAGAAGAATTAATGGAGCTCTTTCTGAGGTCTATTATTGCATTCTTTGTATTTGCATGAATCTCCTTACCACCTGCCCTAGCAATCATTTATTCTTGAGTTTCTGGATCCTTTTCTTGAAGGAATCCATCATTCCTGGGGCCTGAAATTTTCCATCTCAATGGAGATCTCCTGAGATGCGTCTTTTGTGTCAAGGCCTTTATGCCTTCAGATATTGTTATTTTTCAGATGTTGTTATCGCCAACATACATTAACAGGTCCCCACTATTTTTCTACCTGTAACATTTTTAAATTTTTTTTCCTTCTGTACTTTTGGACTTTTGTTGATGATGGGGACCATAAGGGTTGCTTGACATTGAACCCAGGTCAGCTAAGTGCAAGTCAAGCGCCCTACCCATTATACTATCAATTTGGTCCCTCATTAATTAATCTCTTATATTTAGAGAAATTCATTTTGATCATCTCACTGGGTTTGGAATGAGAAACTATTGTTTTACCTATATATTGTCTTAATGGTACAAAAAATAATTCCGAAGTCTTGGAAAAATATCCTAGTAAAAGATGGGACCTTAGTTACTCAATGTTCTAAGGACCACAGAAGACATCAGTTGCCATATGAATCTTTTGACATTTAGTTGTAGGATAAAATTATTCTAAATTATTCTCAATTGCTCTTTATTTAGACTCTTGCAAAAAAAGACCAACAATAATACAACAAATATTTATTAACATTAGTAGCTCATGGATTTGTGGAGGACACCAGAGTCAATTATCTATCTGAGGCAGCTTAGAATTATGACACTTTAATTGAGAATATTAAGGAGGAGATAAAGTCATTTTTATTGAATAATAAATTGAATAAATAATTTTTAGGGAGGGTGAATGGACACTGAAAGAATAGATGGGAGTAATGATTTTTTGAGAAAACTGACTTTCTATATCCTCTGGGAGGACAGTCTTTCTTTCTCAGTTATAAAGCTTCTAAGAAAAGAATTTATGGTAATTGATTTCCTTCTGGAAAATCTGATTCTAGGGGATGGAGGGATAGTACAATGGGTTAGGATTTGCCTTGTATGCCAGCAACCTGGGTTTGATTCTTGCATCCCATATGATTCCCTGAGCCTGCCAGGAGTCATTTCTGAGGGCAGAGCCACGAGTAACCCCTGAGCGCTGCCGGGTGTGGTGAAAATTAAACAAAGCATAACAAAAGAAAAAAACCAATAAAATCTGTTTCTAGGCAAATGAAGGTAGTTTTGAAAAGTCTGTTACTGTATTTGATCTTTTTCAAGTGTTTACTACTCCATCTATTTTTCTAAGTTGATATATTTGGGGTGACATATTCTGCTACTCTTCAAATTTGATTAGATTACTTTAGAGATGTATCTGAATCTTATCAATGTGGCATGCATAAGTCCATTACTTCTTTTCATGCTTTGATATCATTGACATGTGGCCCTTATTTGTGCTCCAATAATGTGAAAGGGGAAGAAATCCATTGAATTTGCTGAAGCTCTTGTCTGTAAACAGAAATCATTTCAGTCCCTGTGTCTTTATATGGGAAGAATTTCATACCTTATCTGAGAAGTGAGATGCAGAATTTATACTCTTATATTTCAAAAATCTTATTTACCACTTTTCATACAGGATATAGAAATCTTTTGTTTGTTGGAGTGAGTGGGTGAGTGAGGAAGTTGGATGGATCAATATTTATGCGTGTGCCTGTTCCTTTCAATCTCTTCCTCTGTTGTTATTGAGAAATCTATTCTGAGCATGAAGAGCTTTACAGAAATACATTTACTTCTGATAATCTATAAAAATCATTTTTTCTTTTACATGAAAGTGTATTTTTCTTTTACTTTATTTCTATAATTTTTTCAAATAAAGTGAAAATCAAACATGTAGAACTAGTTAAGTATTTTAATGTAAAGGGCCAGAGTGATAGCACAGTAGTAGGGAGTTTGTCTTGCACGATGTGGACCCAGGTTGGACCCAGGTTTAATCCCCGGCATCTCATTTGGTCCCCCAAGTCTGCCATGAGTGACTTCTGAGAGCAGAACGAGAAGTAACCCCTGAGTGCTACCAGGTGTAGTTCCAAAACAAAAACAAAAACAAAGTATTTTAATGTAGAGAATAAAGTTGAGAATACTGGGGGAAGAATCAGTGAAAAAAATATATGAAACTTCTATTATTTTAGTGTGTCTAAAATTTCCTGATACAATGCTTTTTGATTTCACTCAATACCAAGACAATTCATGAAAGAAAGTGTCATATTTGACACTGTACAGTCTCTCCTAATGCCTGTGACCACTACGCAAATATGGTAGGAATTTATTAAATTCCCCATTAGTGATTAATTAGTGGTCAGGTATTTTTGTTTCAGTAAATACAGCACAATGTAGATTGAGTAGAAGAATGCATAATTTTTAATAAACTGATGAACAGTTGTATTGCAAAACAACAAAATTTTAGTTAACTAAAAGCTAAACTAAGTTTGTTGAATTTGATTGCTACTTGTAGATACCTATAAATTTCTGAAATATACATTCTACCTTGTCATTTGCAGTAAAATTGAGCTTCAGAATTTTATATACAAATGCCATTTACATAATGAGGAAAAAAAGAAGATACATAAAGAAAATTAAAAAGAAAAATAGGTAATCTTTGGTTGTGATGTGCTTAGGACTTAAGTAGAAACCAGTATAAATCAGTTCTAATACTTTTGAATATCAAAGTTACAAACTCAATTCTCATATATTTGGAAAAATTTTCTTTTACATTTATAAATAAGTGTAGGAGATTTTTCTCCCCCAAATGTGAAGGCATACAGCTAAAGAGTGAGCATCATGATGACTCTGGAATAGGTATTTAATAAAGATGTATTGTTTTGAAACATGAAAATATCTTTGATGGGATTATTTGATTTTGCTGGCTACTGATTTTCGTTACTTGAACTTAAGTAAGTATAAACAAGGACTCATTAGCATGTTTGATCTCTACATTGACCACTTAGATGAATTTTATTCCATGGGCAGAGGGCATTTCCTTTTAGTATCAGCAATATGCTCATATAGTCCAGCTATTGGCAATTAACAGTTCAGTGAAGAACATAGAGAGCTCTAGGCAAATCTTAGTTCCTTACTGCTACAATAATATTATGTGAAATTTTAGGGATGGTAGACTATTGGAATCTTCAGATAGAAAGACAATCTGTAACTATTAGATTGTAAGATATCTGGGCATGCATATAATATCATTTTAACTGTATGGTGTAGTGGTAAATAATATAGCTTAGGAACCTAGATTAGGAACTATCATTTTGATCCCCAGTACTGCAAACAAGCAAACAAAAACCTCACCTTTGGGTCATAGATCATTTTACTTTGTATTTTGTACATTTAAATTTTTACATTTAATTGTCTTGTTCACAATGGTTTAAGCTAACATAGCACTTCTATATGTATACACAATATAGAACTTAAAAAAGAGGCAAGCAGATGGGATTAGGGTGGTGCTGGCAAAATAGGTTATCAGGGAAAAATAAAGCCAAGTTGTGATTTAAAGTCTCTTCCTCACTAGCCCTAAAATAGCCCAAAGCATGAATGTCAGACCCTCTTTGTGGACATAGAAATGAGTCTAATAAGATTTGAACTGACACCATGATTGGCCGAAAGAAAGCTGGAAGACTCCAAAAAGAAGAAACCAAAGTTAAAACAAAAGGCTTTTATTAGTACATGTAGGGGAATCAAAGATTGGAATGTAGCAAAGCAGGTAGGTGTTTGCCTTGTACACTGCTGACCAATTTGATCTCTGATTCCCATCTGGTCCCCTGAGCCTGCCAGGAATGATTTCTGAGCACAGAACCAGGAGTAATGCCTTAGCACCACTGGGTATGACCCAAAAACAACAAACAAACAATAAAAACAGCAATAGAATATGGTGGTGATTCAACAAAAGTTCAAATAAGAATAACAACTTTTATTTACATAAAAGCCTTAAATGGGCACAGTTTTGGGGGAAAGGAACAACTACTATAATACCAAGGAAGTGTTTATTAAATTCCCCGGAAGAAGAATATTGGGATTTGGTCTCTGTGATCATGACAGGGACAGAAATATAGGCCTATAATATAAAGTCCTGTCATATTACAAATGGCAAGAAGCATCTGGCCTTGAAAAGGCCTCCATCTCACTTCTTTCCACAAATTCCAACCCACGGTTACCTGAGAAGTTTCAACCTATCTATATTCTGCAAACAGGTAGCCCCAATTCTGTTAGTTACAAAATAACTGGTAGTTCAAAATGTCACTGGAGCACTAAAACTCCCCTATTTTTAAGATAGAGATCTTAAACTGCTTCACCATAAAAATTACCATGATATTTCAGAATTTGCATAACATAGAAGAAACACTTGAAGGCTCAATTCCAAGCAAGGACATTGAGCATATTAGGGAAAGATCACTTACAGTCTACTCCTTGATTCAATTATACTGTTCTGTCATTACAGAAGGGAAGAAAACTGATAACCTATGTTTTTATAGGATGGTATACTCTCCAACTGCTCACTTTCAACTCTGATAAGTCTTTGGTCTTGCCTTAACATCAGTGTACTACTCTGTTTACTGAAGTTTCGTGTTCATAAATTTCGTTGCTTTTTACCCAGGTGCTTATTTCTATACCTGAAATAATAAGAATTTACTTTGGACTTTTCCATTTAGATAAAACGTGATGGTGCATTAAAGTGTGGAGCTTGTATTTTTATATCACATTGCTGTCTCCCAAACACTAATGTTATCCCCTCACTTCTTTTTTTCCTTCTTACCATGCTTTCAAATGGACATTTTTAAAATTTTATCACTAGTTGCCTCAATGCTTTACATTTCTGTTATATAAACCTTTGATGATATTTTTCTCTTTAGTAACCAGTTCCTATCAAAGGTCATGGATTTTTATAGTTCTAGATAAATTCTTACGTCATAGTTCTGCAGATTGCAACTCCAATACATACACCAACAATAACATGACATCAAAATGTTTTTTGTTTCTAAATCATTAATGAATGGTTTGTCACTCGTGCAATATATCTATATAGAGGACACCAAGAAAAGTGTTTTTGATAATCTTTGTATAGCCCTTTTGCTATTCTGGCAACTCTTTTCTCTGTCTTGATTTTCTTTCACTAGGTAATAGGCTAGTTTTTGTGAGTGTAGGACAATGAATCTTAAACATGTTAATTTTGAACTGTTAAATTTTTTGAGGACTATTGGGAATGTGCTTGGTGATAGAATTCTTATCTCTTATAGTGTGATGCCCTGGGTTTTAAGTCTCATGATGTTCCTCCCCCCCCAAAAAAAAAAAAGAAACAGACAGAAAAGAACTTCACTTTAAAAAATGGGTTGTATCTATAGGTTGTTACTATATTATTTAAGATTAAAACTTGGGGCCGGAGAGATAATGCAGTGGTAGGGCATTTGTCTTGCATGCAGCTGACCCAGAACGGACCTTGGTTCGATTCCCCAGCGTCCCATTTGATCCCCAAGCCAGGAGTGATCTGAGCACATAGCCAGGAGTAACTCCTGAGTATCACCAGGTGTGGCCTAAAAACCAAAAAAAAAAAAGATTAAAACTAAATTGGACGGACCGCAGTTCGATCCCCCGGTGTCCCAAATGGTCCCCCAAGCCAGGAGCAACTTCTGAGCGCATAGCCAGGAGTAACCCCTGAGCGTTACTGGGTGTGACCCAAAAACAAAAACAAAAACAAAAACAAAAACAAAAAAACAAAAACAAAAACAAAACTAAAGAGAATTCTAAAATATTTATTATTTTATTTTAAAAGTCTATACATGTTAGTTCTATTTTAATTTGATTCAATTATACTTTGAAAATGTGATAATTACAAATTTTCCATTTTTAAAATCTAATAACTGATTTATTAAAGCAATTAATTTTTTATTTTCTTCTGCATTCAATCTGTTTTTACTTGTTACATTCTTAAAATATATGAAGAAAACTTGGTCTCATATAAATACATATTTGAAAAGAATGAATATTTTTATGACTTTTGATATATTTATAAATATTCATATTTTTTATAATACTGATGTTGACAAGTACACACACCTGGTAGTGTTCAAGGCTACTCCTGGCACATAGGTTGGGGATTCTTCCCAGTAGAGCTCTGGGACCATATGATGCTGCATATGTCTCCTGCATGAAAAAGATACCTATTGATTCTTAGAACTATCTTCCTAGCCCAGTAAGTAATACTTTCTTATAGCCTAACTGGATTGTTGAATCAAAATTGCTAAAAAGGTAATTTCAATTTCTGTTTTGTCTGGATCTTGGAGTTTGAGTGAATCATACATGGGCATGTTATACTATACATCAATCATTTCTCCTGAACACTGCCACATTTCAAAAATACGTCCATAACATTTTAGCTCCTATTAGTCCAATATGTCACTGATTTATCAGTAAAGTTCTAAGTGCTGGAAGTGTCAAGATTACAGTATGCTTCAAGTTTGCTAGAATCCTAGTATCCACTTGACATTTTTTGAAACATGTGCTGAATTGACACTAACTTCTCCGTAATGTGAAAAATAATTGTGGTCTCAATCACATTACATATAGTATGTTTGCTTCAGCTAGACCACCACATCATAATAACAGACTCAAAAAGTATTGGACACTTCATCATTATGTTAGTAAAGAGGTTGAGGTAACTGTACATAAAAATACTGACACTGATCATGGATGTGGAAATGGAGCATTATATGATTAGGATTATATTATTAAAATAGCATATAACATTTAGAGTCATTTTATTGTATAATAAGCTACCTAAATAAAAATAGAGGCAAATAAAGAAATAAAAAAATTGGGGGGCATCTTTTTTATTCTAAATCTTCCCACACCAATCTATTTTTTATTTAAGATAATTAATAATTCAATAATAATATTATCCTTATAGTCATTTTTTCTAGGAAGAATTTCTTCATCTAGATGTCATAAGAAACACTGTTTAGAGGTTGGAAGGAAATGTTCTGGATTACCTGCTTATTTCTGCAGAAGGGGTTTTCAGAAGGATCCAGTCATTTGTTTGATTTTGCATCTCAGAAATAGACTCAGGCACTTACTTTGCTTATTTATTTAAAAATATTCATACTTGTGTTTTACATTTTTGCAAGCACTCTTTGCAAATACCCTAATTTGATAGAATTGTTGCTTCATCTCCAATGATCACAGAGTCTGAGTTTGATTCAGAGATAAATTGCTCATTCAGACACAGAAAAAAACTCAAGTCAGCATACTGCCCTTACCACTTCCACTGCTCTCTGGATCTCAGTTTGGGCTTCTACTCTCATCTTTTAGGTAAGATACCATATGCAAGGAGTACACTGACATGAACTGATGCTGTATGGCTATATAAACCTGAATTATATTTCAGGTTTAGAATACCTAAACATCTATTAACACCACCTTTAAGAATCTGTGAATTGAAAATATTAACCACTACTAATCTCTATATTCCAGAAGTAGGTGTTCATCATTTTCCTTTCTCTAGAAAGACAGTTTTGGGTAAATAAATTCTTGGAATATTGTTTTATAGTTGGTATAATGGAGGCAAGCATCATATATTTTTAAAATCCAAATGAATTTTTCAGTACTTAACCCCATAATACTTTATTTTCATTTATTTATTTATTTATTTTGATTTTTTGGACCACACCTGGTGATGCTCAGTGGTTACTCCTGGCTATGCTGGTTTGGAGGATCATATGGGATGCCAGGGGATTGAACTGTGGTCCGTCCTAAGTTAGCCGCTTGCAAGGCAAATGCCCAACTGCTTATATCACCACTCTGGCTCCTGAACCCCATAATACTGTAATCAATCATTACATACAAAAAAGAACTACCAAGCCAAGTTTTCTAAAGTATCTAATAATGAATAATGACCTGAGATGAATTAAAGTCTGCTTTAAAATCTGTATTTGCAGCTATGCATAATATTTTGTATTTTTTTCATGCTCAGGATATCCAATTTTTATGAATCAGTCATAATTTAAAAGGTACAATATTTTCTTTGAAGATAAGCTCTAAAATATGATGTCTATTTAATCCATTACTATAAAACATCTCAGAAGCAGGCTAAAGTATCTGCAAGGAGTTACACAAAATCCATTTTGATACTTTAAAAATATTCTGTACTCTACTTCAACTATATTGTGTATGCTCAGATCAAGTGGACCTTGAAGTTGTAGTGAGACTTTGCTCCAGATCTTAGAAATGTTGGTAAGTCTTGCTGAGCAGCATGCAGAAATTGGTGGTTGGATTCTTTATTTTCCACAGTGCTGCTTCTCTCTGCTGAAAATTTTTAGCTTACAAAGGAGCAGCTTATCTCTTTCTAATGATTCTAGCAATATGCACTCCTAAATCTTTAAAGGGAAAAATACCCTTGTTTTTGCAGATCTGTTTTGCCACACATTTTCACCTTCATTCTAAAATAAAGAGTGATGACAAAACAAAACAAAAACACCCACTAAACCAGATAAAGTGATCTCATTGTTTGAGAATGGGTGGAAACTAGGCTGGCAGTGCCTATCACAAATGCAGTGTTAATTATGCCAAATATGTAATCATGAAATAATAGAAACCAAAACATAAGAAATAAAAAAGCAAATACTTAGATTAGAACACATAATAATCAATGCTAAAGGGGAAGGTAGGTAGAACTAGACAAATTAGGCAATGGTATGATGAAGAATAGAAACAAGATTTTGGTGGGAGATCATAATGTAGCATTTACAGTTATTAAATTTTAATGAATGCCATAATATTGAGATATATACAGTATTATAAATTACTTCTATTTTAATAAAAATTTGAATAAGTATAAATTAGAGCATGACAGCAGTTTTAGTAGCAAATGACACATTTTAGGACCAAGCATCTGTCCATTTCCTTAATGCAGTGCTGGAATTTACTCTTACATCTTTCAGAACAAAATTGTCTTGTTATTTTGTAGATATTAATATCAAATTATATTAAGTTGCTTGAGGGCAGTTGAAAATAACCTTTTTATAAAAAAAATCCTAATACCATTTTAGTAATATCTCTCTCTACAAATGCATGCTGATTTGATATCACTGGGTGATGATGTTAGTTTTCATTCCAGTAAAAAACTTTACTCTAATATATAGTTCATTAAAATTTAAAGTTTTAGGATATGTTTCAGGGACTCTGATTCAGAATAATTAAATTTAGTATCATAGAATTTGAATTTTAACCAAACAGCTAACAGGAGACTATGCACATAGTCCTTGAACTGCAATTACAGAAATGTTCACTGGCAAAAGAATAAAACTATGCTCTGTCTAGAAGAAAAAAAATCCATTTATGTTATTCATCTTCTTTTTTTTTTTTTTGGTTCTTGGACTATGCCCAGTGATGTTCAGGGGTTTCTTCTGGCTCTGGGCTCAGATATGACTCCTGGCAGACTCAAGGGACCATATGGAAGACTAGGGATTGAATCTGGGTAAGGTGCCTGCATGGCAAATGGCATCCCTGCTGTGCTAGTGCTCCAGCACCAGAGAAGTTATTCTTGAAATCTGCAGAAAGTCAATTGGACATTAAGAATGGGCATATGAACTTCACCATCATGAAGGTGCATTCCATCATAGTTATTGCTCCTGATTATGGATATTTTTATGCCTTTCTATCCTGGAGTCTGATGTTTATTTTGCTGCTCAGAAGAGATTTATGACTTTGATGGCATAACAAGTTATTTCCCTTGTTTTCTGTAATCTCAGTGCTCATAGCAGAATCTTTCTCATGGTAACAATCTCCAAATGTATAAAGATAGCAAAGAAAGACAGTGATTTTAATTTAGTGAATTATTCCTTTGATCAAATATCTTGTCAGGTATTTGATAGTGTAAAAAATGACTTGGTATCCTTGGCAGTTAGTAGAGGAATATGTGAAATTATCATCTTTTAACTGGAATTTGGGGCCAAAATTCAGAGAAATTGCTCCAATGAATGATCTTTCAGCAAAATTTCATCCAAATTTATTAAAGGACATGTTAGAGAAGATGTTGTCTTTTGTGATTTTTTTCTTTCATTGTTAACTGAATACCAGTAAAATTTACGATGATGTATCTTACTAGTCTCTGAAAGTACAATGCACTGCTGGAGAAAATAAAATTACTTTAGTATTTTTTTTTGAAAATTTCTTTACTTTGTGAGATGCATCTGGGGAGCTTATTAAATTCATTAGAAAACTGAGAGAAATTTAAAAGTATTTCTAAGGATCTTACTTTTTCTTTTTAAACTGCTTATGCATTTTTAAGTAGGGACATGAATATACAACAAGAAGCTATTTAACACAAAAGTTTGCATGTAATTTTGAGGATCAGGTGAATGAATATAAATGAATATATCAATTTTCTTAAGCTGGACTTACTAACTTCTCCAGTGCCTTGACTTGGAATAGAAGATTTTTTAAGGGAAAATGATAATATACATTGAAATAGACTTTTCCCCTGATTTAACATCTTCTTTTTATAGTCAATCTTGATCTCTGTTCCATTGTGGTCTGATAGGGTGCTTGTTATAATCTTATATTTGTGACTTTGTGTAAATTAGACTTGTGTGCCAAAATGTGGTCTGTCCTAGAGAAGGTTTCATGTGCACTTGAGAAGAATGTGTATTCAGCTTTCTGAGGATGGAAGGCCCTGTATAGATCCATTAGTCCTAGTTCTTCTAGATTCTCATTTATGGCTCTTATGTCCTTGTTAGTGTTCTGCCTAGTAAATCTATCTTGTGGATATAATAGCATTTTGATACCTCCCACTACTATCACATTTCTGCCCATATGTTTCTCTAGGTTTGTGGTCAAAAGCCTTATATATTTTTCTGGCTCTACATTTGGTACATAAATGTTGATGAAAATTAGTTATTCTTGGCCTAATGTTCCCCTGGTCAATAAGTAGTGCCCATCTTGGTCTCTGAGTACTTTCTTGAGGTTAAATGAATTTGGTCTGATATGAGTATCAGCTTTTTTTTTGTTTTCCAGTGGCATGTGTAATTGATTTACCTCCTTTTACTCTAAGCCTATATTTATCCTTAACTTTAAAGTGTATCTAGGTTTTGTTTTCTGAACCAACCCTCTATTCTGTGCATTTTGATGGGAGAGTTTAGTCTGTCCACTGACTTTAAGGAAATTATTGATGGAGAGGATAATTGTGCTGTTATATTGTGCAGGGTTGTTACAATTGTCACCCTGAATCAATACATTAATTTCAATGTTACTTTTATTTAAATAATAATATATTGTGAATTGAAATGGTTGATAACATTTATTATATGTTGATCAATGCACACAGTCATTAGCTCATTGAGTTCTCAAAACACTAACAACAACCTATGTTATTATCATGCGAACTATTAATGAAAAATACATTTCCACTTAAGTACCTTGTAGTTAAAGTTGAAGCATTGAGTATTAAGGATTGAATTTTACTATTCTGTACCCATATTAGGATATTTTAGTAGCTACACATTAGTTTCTTTGAATTTCAAGTAATTAATTTTACAACAGTTTTTCATTAAACTGGGGTTAAGGTTGGGTTTTGAGAACTAAAAATTCATGTGGAGATCTTGTTTTTATGGAGTTTTCTAAGAACAAATGGCACAGGGCACAGTCTGTTTCCATGACACTTACTCTACTCTGATTTAGTATAATTTCTATCATAAACCTTTCCTAATTAAGAATTGAAATTTTTTTCTGACTGAAAAGCAAAATATTCCTCTTGGGTAATAAAATTAAATCACAAGTTGGACCTTGGGAGTTAAATTCTTCTTTGCTGTGTCTGGTGGAATTTAGCCTGCTCTCCAAATCTACAACTTGCATCATGCTTAAAAGGCCATGTGTGAGGAGTATGTGATCAATTGATGTGTTTATGATTGTTTTAGGCAGCAGGGGAGGATAGAGATGTCAGCAGGGAGATGAGATAAGTATCACTTACCCTTGAGATACACCTTATACTTGACCTGGTGATGTTTCTCTCAGTTGAAGTTTAAATGAATATGCAGGCATTTTTGAAGGTTTTTTTCCTTGAGGTTGCTTCCAGAGAATCAACATCTTGTTAGAATTATTCTGGGCATTGATTCAAAGTGTGAAAGGCTAAAATATTGCCAACATGGTAATTTACACAATATAATAGCATGGGGAAATAAATTATCCACAACTTACAGCAATGCCCTGTGAGCAAAATGCCTCTTGGAGCACACAAAAATTATATCTACAATATATCAGCAACAAAAGAGCATAGAATTATACAAATCAGATTCTAGTTCTTGAAAAATTAGTGGAAATCCTATTTCGCCATCATTTTAGAAGTAGAAATATAAAAAGAGTAATAAATGTTCATAGCCTGTGTTTATGATTGATTGAATTACATTTTTCATCTTGTGTGTTATTTAGCGCCTATGACCTTAGTAGGCTCTGCCCTTGTGTTTTTTTTTTTTTGGTCAAGTATGAAAACTAATATTTGTCCCTATTTTTGGCTACATGAAAAGCCAAGCCCAGATAAGTCACTTTCAAAGACACCTCATGTCAGTCAGAACTATACTGAAACTGGGGTCTTTCAAATTCCAGTCTCTTGGAACTCACATGGACTGAGTTTAGGTCAAATTTTCAGAGCCATAGAAGAACTAAGAATAAAATCAGTCTGTGTAGATTCAGATCTCTGAGACCCATCTTTTTATACTGTGATACAACTGATCAATTAATTAAATTTAGGGAAATCACATGAAAAATTTTGACTCATTATCATTTGATAATGCTTTGATGTGCATAGCTATATAAATTTGATGTACATGCCTATATAAATTTGATGTACATACCTATATGCCAGAGTTATATTTATCTATGTAACAGAGTTCAATAAAGATTTTCTTCAAAGTAAGAGAATTAAAAATAGAAAAAGTTTAAGAAGCACTGCTTTCAAGAAAACTTAAATGAATTTACTGGCCTTTTAATTAACTTTTTGTTTGCTGGGTCCTCAATATAATGTCCCTTAATTGGGTCACAATTTTGTCATCACTTCTGAGGGCATGATATTTCTTTGCTGAGGTATGTTATGTGATTATTAATTACTAAGTATATTTCACTTTAGAAAATTGTTAAGTGGGGGCCGGGCTAGAGGTAAGGTGCCTGCCTTACCTGCGCTAGCCTTGGATGGACCGCAATTCGATCCCCCGGTTTCCCATATGGTCCCCCAAGCCAGGAGCGACTTCTGAGCGCATAGCCAGGAGTAACCCCTGAGCGTCACCGGGTGTGGCCCAAAAACCAAAAAAAAAAAAAAAAAAAGAAAGAAAATTGTTAAGTGTGATTGCATATATTTTATAGGCTCCATAAAAGGCAAAAGATAAAGAACTAACAACAGGCAATTGGAATCAAAGGAGGAAGAAAACTATAATTTTAATAATGAAAGAAGTGAATAGGGAGAAATATTTAGGTTTAGGGAAGAGTTTATAACTACCTATAAGAGATGGAATTCATTCTGTGGATTCTCACACATTTATGACTAGTCATTGACTCTGACTTCCACACTTAATCCTTTCTTTCTGTAACATCTGTTTTTGTGTTAATTGGAAAAATAGCACACATCTTCTATTTTAGGTACTTAAATGTAACTTACCTCTTAGCAAGAGTATTGAATGTTTATTATTTCCATAAATTTAATTTACAGTAGCAGCTTCTTAAAGTGTATTGGTGGTCTCTCCCTATTCCAGTTGTATGTCTCAACATTTCAGACTTAAAAATTGTAAGTGAAAATTTGACCATGTTACTGCTTGACAGAAAAACTTTGATTGCCTTGCCTGACTATACTTCACACCTCTACATTTTCTGGTACCAACTATTTTTCTATGTTAAACCTTCCATAGTTTGTTTCAGTTTCTGCTGCCAATAAAAATTAAGTAAAATTTATTTTCTTTCTGAGCAGATGCCAAAGCTTTTATATCCATTTCTTCCTTGTATTTCCTCTCTATATCTTGACTTTCCAGTTGTCTTCAAGATTCATTTTATTAATACCATCTATCAACTCTATTTTTATTTATGCACGTATAAAAGATAGTTTGTATTATAGTTGTTATATAATTTATGTTACCTGTTATATTTTATATAATTAAGGCTAGGGACTTGTGATTTGATAATTTTTGTCTTTTCTGTACTGACATTCTACTCAATGAAACATAATCAAAGAATCATATATAATAAGTAAATATATATATGATATATGTTAATGAGTGGGAAAAAAGGTGATACAAATTTTGTAAATCAAGAACTTGAATATGTATGTTGGTAAGAAAAAACGATGAGGAAAAATTTTCTCTCTAGTGGTGTTTATGTGGCCCAAAGATTCTGTGGAGGTAGTCCAATAAAAAGGACACAGCACTGTTCAGGTTCTCCAGGGCCAGGGATATCTTGATCATCGTAATGGTGTTCTTAGGGTTTCAAGACTACACAAGTTATGCTCTGGGGACTATGTAGTGCTGGGGATTAAGCTGAGATCAGCCACATGTGAGGTATACTCCTTAAATTCTGAATTATCATTCTGAGTCAATAAAAAATTGAGAGACAAAAGATTTCTTTTTTTACAATATGAAGATTTATGTTTGTTTACATTGTATCATGTGAGTTCTCTAGAACAAATGATCTTTTGTTTGAGAATCGTTCAGAGATTGTTTGATTTTAAGGAATTTCCAGTAAATAGCTAAGGAGACATTAATTGAACATTCTTTTGGGGAGTCCTGAAATTTTTCTCTACTCTTTTTTTTTTTTGGCTTTTTTTTTATCACACCCAGCCACTCTCAGGGGTTACTCCTGACTCTTTGTTCAGCAATCACCCCTGACAGGCTTGAGGGACCATATGGGATGATGGGAGTCGAACCAACATCGGTTCTGGATCTGCTGCATATAAGGCAAACACCATACCACTACGCTATCTCTCTGGCCCCTTTTTCATTACTCTTAACCTCTAATAACATTTCATATTTTTACAAAGAAAACTATTTTTGTGCATTTTTTTCTCTTCTTTTTTACCAAAAAGTCTCTCAAATATACATATTAATACAGACTTAGTAGATGCAATACACATATTGTAAAAAGGAAAATAAGAGTCATTTAATGATGCTATAGAGATAGTTTTTTTAATACTCAAAATTCACAGGAAAAATACACTAAAACCTAACAAAGAAAATTGACTTTCTCACAGAAACACAGCAACAGATTTATGATCAGAAATTTTTTTCATGGGGCCAAAGCAGTGGCACAAGTAGTAGGGTGTTTGCGTTGCATGCACTAACCCAGGGCAGACCATAGTTTGATTCCCTGGTGTCCCATATGGTGCTCCAAGCCAGGAGAGATTTCTAAGTGCATAGCCGGGAGAAATCCCTATGCATCATGGGTTGTGGCCCAAAAAGCAAGCAAGCAAACAAACAAACAAACAAAAAAACAAAAAAATCCACAACTCTTAAATGACCTTAAGTAACCTTAAAAACTTAAGTGATCTTCTCACTTCTCCCATATAGCTGACTACGTGTGTTCTTAAAATTTCTTAAGTACATAAAAATTTACCTTGAAAAATACCTGCTTTATTGTATACCTATGAAAGATTTTAAATTTGAATCAGATAGAATGTTTGACAATTTAAACTTGAGATTAAGTATGTTTTGTAAAAAAATAAGTTTCTTTTACTTATTAATTTTTATCTTTCATTTTCAAAAGAAAAAATCTCAATAGAATATATATTGAATCACACTCAGTGATGCTCAGAGTTTAATCATGGCTGCACTCAGGAAGCACTCCTGACAGATGCTCATATGAGGATCCCAAAGATCCAACCTGGGTTGGCCATGTACAAGGCAAGTGCCCTACCTGCTATGCTACTGCTTCTGCTCCTTGTCCATAATTTTTTTATAAAAAAGTACAGTAATTTGTGTGTAATGTTGAAGTAGTACCTTATAGAGATTATGCACTGACTAAGATTGGTTTTCATAAAATCTTATCACTTCTAAGACTTTGGAATATTATTTCTAGCTACCAAAGGTGACACTTCTTCAATCTTTGCCTCATCATTAGTTGCATTTTAGATGAAACATATCAGTAACTAAAATTTAAAAATGGAATAATTTTCCAAAAGTATGATACTTTGATTATGTTATGGGAAGTGTGGGGAGAAGTCTGCATAAACTAACATGATGGATGGAAAGCAATAAGATAAATGAGTAAAATCTCATTTGAGAGAATTGTATTTTTTTCAAAAGCAATTAGATCAGAATCACAATTTTGAATTGAAAGTGATAAGGGCTTCAGATGAAAGTTGTTAGTAGATCAAATGAAAGAACAAATTTGAAACCCTTACCAACAACATCATATGATTGGACCTGACAATACATAATTTATATTGAAAGGATACAGGAGTAAAAGGAAAAAGAAAATGTCAAATTGAAACCAATCATTACTTTTCCCTGTTTCTAGAGATTGCATGCTTCTCATGCTGTGTGTGATATATACTATGTCTCTTGTATGTAACCAGGAATCATGAATATCATGAAATTTTAAAAGTAAGAAAAAGTGTGGACATTGCATTGCACTGAAAACCAAAGTGAGTTTGATTAATATTGCACGATTTCTAGAAAATTGTGTACTCAGTTAAGTTTTCCCAGTGAGTTTTGAAGAAATAAACCTGAGTGAAGTAAAACTATTTTTATCAAGATTTTGAATATAGAGCCAAGAAATTGGTCCTCTAAATGATCAAGAAAGACACTATCTTCCCTGTGTTAAAATTTAGTTGTTCTCAATTTCTTTATTATGTGCAATTTATAGTATTGGTGTTTTTCATATGTTGAGTACTTTGAAAAGACCACTCAGATTGAATTTATTTTTCCCTTTAAAGCCATTGCCTAGAGGCCCACAACTATTATTATCAGGAGGATAAAAGCTCATCACTATTAGCATAGGGTTCCTTTATTGTGATGTAGAAAATAGGTCACTCAAAACACACTGGCATTTTAAATTTATGTGCATAGATTATTTCTATGATTTGTCATACTCTTTCATTATAAGAAGAAGATAACTGTGAAACTATTAGCAAGTAACAGAGTATACAATTTGATTTTCATCCAACATTAAAATGAAATTCTTTAGTAGTGATTGGGTCATCATAATAAATATCATAAATTGGGAAAATTAACCATCAGTGATTCATTGTTTTTCTTTGTAAGCTCAAAGGTTAAGATCCAAGTAGTTAACAAATTTTGTTTCTTCTGAGGCTTTTTCCTTGGCTTGAAGATGAATGCCCTCCTAGGAATTTTTCACCAGGGATTTTCTATGTGTGTGTTCACAACTCTGACCCATTCCCAGTTTTCATCTGTGTGCATTGCAACAAACAATTCTTTTCTGAAGTATTGAGGATTTAAGATTCAATATATAAACTTCAAGTGGACACAGTTTTTCACATTACATTCCACTCTCCCGAGCTTCCAAATTCATGTACTTGTAAATGCAAGAATTGTATCTCTATACCAAGAGCATAGAGTATGAATTCATTTTAGCACCTACTTTCGAATCCAAGTCTCTTTTGTATGTCCTATAAATCAACAGTTGAAAAGATTCAAGGTATGTTTTATCCTGAGGCAAATTTTCTCTCCAGTTCTGAACCTTTGAAAATTTTCTGCTTTAAAACACAACCATGGGACAGGCAAACAAACAAACAAAAAAATTCTATTCCAAAAGGAATCGATCGGAAAGAAGATATGGATCTCAAACCAGCCTCAAAACTAACAGAACACATTTCATTTGAATTTAAGACTCACGAGTAATGATATTTATTCAATATTCTAGTCTGGAATCACAAACACATTTCACCCTCTAAAACCCCAGATGATAGCAGACTAGCCTGTTGAAACTAAGACAGCTTTCCATGATGGTACATTCACTCCTAAAACTGAGGGAAAGAACGCTCTCCCCGTGGAGTGTACATTGGCAGTGGCAGCTCTGCAAGTTCTTAAAGTGCTGTTGAGCTATTGTTCCATTTTCTTGAAAGACAGAACATGTTCTTAGCTGATAATTCTATTGTTTTTTTCTTGAAGAATCTCACAAGATTGTCATCCTTCCTTTATCTTCTTTTGTTACTGTTTGGTTCAGTTTATATTGGCAGGGTGTCTTCTGAGTTAATTGGTTGGAACCATGACTTATACGAGCTCTACTACTGGTTTTGATTTTGTTTTCTCTCCTTTTTCCAGCTATCCTGGAGAGTAAGACTGTCAGAATCTCTTCTATCAATAGGGATCCAGTCCTTTTGTTTTTTATACTATATAGGCAATTGTTTTAAGTCACTAAACTATCTTCTGGAACCCCTCCTACTAATCTCTTATCTCCTGGATGCCTAATCATATATTACATTCTCACACTTTCTCACTTATTTATAATATTAATTTCAAAATCTTGTCAATTTATTATTTCTTCTCATTTACTGTGATGAATAAAAATAAGTTCATAGTTTCAATCAATAGTGTAATATGAAATATTTTGTTAAATATCTGATTTTATTTCTACTTTTCCAACAAGGGTCACTTTCCAGATGTTGAACATATGTTCTTCTCATTACATCTGAGGAATCAGCTTGACACTTCTAATTCATTTAAATATCTTGCAACTATGTCCTGTGTGTTCATTTTACATTTATGTATTTAGGCAGAGCTGGACCAATAATACAGCAAATAGGGCATTTGCTTTGCATGTAGCAAATCCAGATTTGAAACCCTTTGGTTCACTAAGTCAGCCAGGACTGATCCCTAAGTACAAAGCAAAAAGTAAGATATTAGAACCCCTGGGTGTGGTCTCCCAACAGAAACAAAACAAAAAACAATAAAAAAGTCAGGCAAAATACTTATTTAAACATCAGTCTACAAATAATATCTTCAAGGCAATCTTGCCCTTGGCTCTTCAATAATTTTACAATCAAGATACTGGCATTTGTGATGGATAGTCATCCCCCCGGCTTTAAAATCAGTGGTTTTCAAATTTTCTGCACTGGGGAACAGAATAATATTTGAACTTGTGGATGAAGAACACTGATATTGTCATTTAAAGATATTTATCTGAAAACTTGTAATAGTACTTGAAATAGTACTCAATACCAAAACCACTTCCCCCAATTTTTGTATTTTTAAAATCACACTATTTCATGGTGAGAAAAACTATATTAACTTGCTAGGGATGACATAACTGAATCACAAATGATATGCCTGTTATCCTCTGGCATTATTCCTACATGTTTCTATACCTCTAAGTCTTCATCTAAACTTCTGAGATGGATAGTCATATTCCCTTGATTACCTAGTCTAATACTTCTATGGATAGGAAATTCACTTTTCATGTTAATAACAACACAAACAAAAGAGAGTAGGAAAGTTCATTTAATTGAGAAAAATATTTTAAAAATGAGATATAACTAGTGTTGGTATTATAGAAAGATAATATCTCTACTCTTTCCTTCTTTCAGTACAGAGACCCAGTGTACCTGATTATGTTCATTACCTTAAGAAAGTAATTATTTCGTAAAAAAATTATATATGAAGCACCCATACTTATCAAATACCTCTCAGCCCTATATCTGAATGTGTTAAATGAGGACTTCGTCAACTGTGAGGTCCACTAGGATTAATCTGCCCTTTTTTGGTATATAATGAACAGAATGTTTGGAAAATCTAATTTACATTTTTCTCAAGGGTCCAGAAAGAATTTCTTATTATGAGAAGAATTAAAATACAGAAGAGAATTTCATTAACTGAAAATGAATCTGAAATCCAAAAGTATGTCTATAAAATGATGAATACAGGTTAAAACATAATGAAACTCCCCTTATCTTTACATTCATAGACTTCAAAAGCTTTTTCAAACAAATGAACTTCATCAATGTTTCTCTCTCAATATTATAAATTTAAAGATTACTTTAAGACAGAGTTCAGTATGTGTTCAAATATTTCTTATATATCTCTAACAATTACACCAATGTAATCTTGTATTGACTTTGTGCTTTCCACTCAACAGACTAATTTTCTGCTTTCTAACTTTTTTACTATTAGAAAATTTTACTTATACAAATTGTTTTTCTTAGTTTTTATGTATTTGTGATATGACAATAATAATATCTTCATTTATTAAGTTTTAAGTAGTCACAGTATTTTTGTAAGTTATTTGACATGGATTATTTTACTAATTTCTCACATCAATCCTAGAAAACAGACATATTGTTTCCATTGTGCAGATCATAAGATAAAGTCCAGAGAGATTAACTTAGTCTAAATCAAAATTGCTCTGCTTTATTTATTTATGTATTTATTTATTTATTTATTTTGGTTTTGGCACCACTCCCAGGGGTTCACCAGAATCACTCTTGGACCTCTATACTAAGAGATTGTTCCTGGCAGAGCTTGGGCAATTATAGGTAATACAGGGGATCACACCTGGGTCAGTTGTAGCTTCCTGTGCTCTGTACTTTTTGCGAAGGCATCTAGCTATATCTTAATGGTTTTTATTTTGTTTGTTTATTTGTTTTTGTTTTTTTGGACCACACCCGGTGATGCTCAGGGGTTGCTCCTGGCTATGCACTCAGAAATCGCTTCTGGCTTGGGGGATCATATGGGACACTGGGGGACTGAACCGCGGTTAGTCTTAGGCTAGCACCGGGCGAGGCAGATGCCTTACTGCTCCACACCATTGCTCCAGCCCCATTGTTTGTCTGAACTATTCTAAAATTCCTGCTTTCTTAGAGTTTCTCTTATGGAAACCAATGTAATTTGATAAGTATGTCATTTATTTATCAATAAATGGTGCAAGCATTGCAAAATATTTTGCAATATGATATCACCATTTGGAAAGTGTGGTGATAATGATAGTGATAAACTGTGGAGTGAGGATCTATTACCTTCGTACTCATTTGTTTCTTCCAAATGCCTGTGAATCCTTCAAAGTAGAATACTTACCTATCAATCATTTTTTAAATTTTTTTAAATTTTCTTTTGTTTTATGGCCACACTGGTTGACGCTCAGGGGTTACTCCTGGCTATGAGCTCAAAAAACACTCCTGGTTTGGGGGGACCAAATGGAACACCTGGGGATCAAATGGCGGTTTGTCTTAGGCTAGTGCTTGCAAGGCAGATGCCTTACCTCTAGCGCCACTGCTCTGGCCCTATCAATCATTTTTAATGTTTCGTGAACAAGAAAATAATTTAGTCAATTTCTTAATTATTATTGAATATTAAATCAAAAATTAAAAGAAATGTTTTTTTTTAAAGTAATGCAATAACTTTGAAAGTTCTAATAGTTCATGTATATTATGCTCTTTATCATGGAGTCAGGTCAGGATTTGTATCCAACCACTAATTTCTTACTTTTCCACAATTTATCTATCTTCAATAAAAGAAAACTGATTTTCAGGGCCGGCGAGATAGCATGGAGATAAGGTGTTTGCTTTCCATGCAGAAGGATGGTGGTTCGAATCCTAGCATCCCATATGGTCCCCCATGCCTGGCAGGGGAGATTTCTGAGCGTAGAACCAGGAGTAACCACTGAGCGCTGCCAGGTGTGACCCCCCCAAAAAAAGAAAACTGATTTTCACTTACTGGGGGTAAATAATTTCTCTTAAAAGTTTTTTGGTATTATAAACATTTTTCATTCCTGTATATTTTTTATAATTTATGTCATTACATCCTTATTGTTTGGAATGCCTAAGTTACTGGTTAGGAAAAGGATAAAGGTATAAAAAATACTCAGAAATAAGCATGCAAAATTGCTATTTGTAAAGAAATTATGAAATATGTTATGGCAGTTAATTTCCTCTTACTAATGTAATATTCTATCCATTGATATTCTGCTAGTATTGTGAAGCAAATAGAATTATGAAATATGATCATTTGTGATTTGATACATTTCATCTAATAGTGTCTTCAGCATATCTTGGAGATCTCCAGTTTAATCTATTTAGTGAATAAAATTATACTACTCCAAATTAAATGAAAATTCAATATTAAAATATGTTAATATTAGTTTATACTAGGTCATTTTGGGAATATTTATTACTTTTTAATTTTTATTATTATGATTATATTTGTTGCTTTTTATCTAAAAGCCAACCTATATTTGACATTCTTAAATATACCTGGCAATTCTATCCTTGTTTATATAGCTAAAAATAAGTTTATAATTTTATCTTATTATAAATGTCACTACCACAAATAACCTATACTACTCACATGTATATGAAACAATATGTTTCTCCCTATTTTACATATTAGACTGCATTTGTCTAGGTTTTAACAAATTTGGTTGACATCAGTCTGATCATATTCTAGATCTGCTCTGGGTCTTTAGTTTGCTTGCCTTTTAATCTAATATAATTACCAATTAGAAACAAATTTTGAACTAATTATACCTGCCATCTGAGCTCCACACTTATCTACAACCTAAGCAAGTATTTGCCTGATTGTCTATGCTATACCAATGTCTCACTGACCCCACCAAACCTATTTGAATGCCTCACAGTCAATGTGTCTCAACTAAAGATAGTAACAGATATAATTTGGAAAATATGAAGTGAGTAAATCAATTATAAAATACTTTCACAGAATACACATACAAAATATGTTGACCAACAAAAGCCACAGTATTCCAGTGGAATGCAACAGTAAGAAAACAACTGAACTTCCTATAGGTCTGTGTATTTCATCTGATTTTGATGGCTCTTATTGAACAGATATGTGCTTGCTTTATATCTATGGTCTATGGTGCTTCTATACTACAATGCAACTAAACATTGCTGGACTTGGTTTTTGATTTGTTTTGTTTTGTTTTTTGGGCCACACCAGGTGATGCTCTGGGGTTACTTCTGCCTATGCTCTCAGAAATTGCTCCTGGCTGGAGGAACCATATGGGATGTCAAGCATCGAACTGTAGACCATCCTTTGTCAGCCACATGCAAGGCAAATGCCCTACCGCTGCCCTATCGCTGGCCCCATTCTGGACTTGTTTACATGTCACCTGATATGGGATAAAATAATGGGAATTTTTTTGGGGGGTTTTCGGGCCACACCCGTTTGATGCTCAGGGGTTACTTCTAGGTAAGCACTCAGAAATTGCCCCTGGCTTGGGGGGATCATATGAGACTCCGGGGAATCGAACCACGGTCCTTCCTTGGCTAGTGCTTGCAAAGCAGACACCTTACCTCTAGCGCCACCTCACCGACCCCAAATTTTTATTTTTCTTTATAGGTCTCATCCTGCTGTTTTTAGTTCTAACTACTGAATCTGTTGTCAGGGATCACTCTTGTCAGGAATTGAGGACCAGATAGAGTTTTGGATCAAACCCAGTCATTTCATTTGCAAGGCAACTACTTTATATGCTGTAACATATATTTAGTTCCACACTGTAAATTTAGGAAAGCTAATATTTACTCATATATATTAATATACTATTTGTTGAAATAATCCATTTATAAAGCTATATATATAGCTTTATAAATGGATTTTATATAATATATATATGTTTTTTGTTTTAATAAAGTGGATTTTTGTTTTTCTGAAAGTTTGCAAATTATGTAGGTGGAAGTTTTTGTTTTAGTAAAGTGGATTTTTGTTTTTCTGAAAGTTTGCAAATTATGTAGGTGGAAGTTAGAGGAAATATTTTCTATGGCTGCAATTAATTTATCACACCAAGCAAAAAAATACAATTTTAAACAACTTAGAAAGTTGTTTTTAAGCACAGTTATTTCTTAATATTGTTAATAATAAGGGTTTATACATAAAAAATTCCAACATTACACACACTACCAGAGGGTTTTCTTTCCTCCATCATTGTTTGTAGCTCTGTTCCCAGCTATCACTTCCACCCCTGCTAGTAAATTCAATTATATTAACTAGTTATTAGGTTTATTGTCTTTATTTATTTCCATACTATGTTTCTTCATATCCATAAGAGAGATATCAGTCTGTACCTATCGCTCTCCTTCTGTCTGATTTCACTAAGCATGATAACTTTCAGCATGATACCATGCAGCAGCAAATTTCATGATTTCATTATGATTGTAGTCAAGTAGGATTCCACTGTGTGTATACATATACTAAATTTTAAAAATAATATAGCTTTTATGACCAAAACCAAACTATAAACATGTTTGTAACCATGGTGTATGAATAAAGATATTACTATAAAAATAGCATAAAGATATGTAAAGCACCCGTAAAACTTACTTTTGGGGAGAGGGTTGGCCACACCCAGTGATGCTCAGGGATTATTCCTGGCTATGCACTCAGAAATCGGTCCTGGCTTGGGGGACAATATGGGACACTGGGGGACTGAACCACAGTTCGTTCTAGGCTAGTGCTGGCAAAGATGAAGTCTGCCTTACCACTTGCGCCACCACTCCAGCCTGCACCTGTAAAACTTAACTTAAAAAACAAACTTATCTTGAGGCCCAAGCAATGGCACAGTATGAGATTGTTTGCCTTGCAAACGGCTGACCCACGACGGACTGCAGTTTGATCCCTCAGCCTCCCATATGGTTCCCCAAACCAGGTGCGATTTCTGAGCAAATAGCCAGGAGTAACCCCTGAATATCACTGGGTATGGCCAAAAACCAAAACCCCCCCCAAAAAATCAGAAAATTGGAGGAATATATGAATAGACTGCACTGAAGAAGGCAGTCAATAGGTATATGAACAAATTATCCTATCATACGGCCAAAAAATAAAGAGATGTCACCTTCAATTTACACCAAGAATACTTGCAAAATTAAAAACAAAAACAGTTGTAGCACAGTTATGAGTAAAATAATATATTGTATAATATAGTAAGAATATTGATTAGTTCAACCTTCTTGTAGAACAATATGGAGAACTTTAAATTAAGAATTGAACTATCTATGTATAGAAAAATTTCATGACTTCATCTCTCCTGACAGCTGCATATATGTGTATATGTATATACATATATATGTATATATGTATTTATGTGTATATGTACCACTGTTTTTTTAGTCATTCATCTGTTGAAGGGTAGGTACATGGAATCTATTATGCTGAGTGAAATAAGTCAGAGAGAGAGATATGCAGAATATTCTCACTCATCTATGGGTTTTAAGAAAAATAAAAGACATTCTTGCAATAACTTTCAGAGACAAAAGAGAGGAGGGCTGGAAGTTGCAGCTCACTACAAGAAGGTCACCACAAAGAGTGATGAATGCAGTTAGAGAAATAACTACATTGAGAACTGCCATAACAATGTGAATGAATGAGGGAAGTAGAAAGCCTGTCCAGAGTACAGGTGGGGTTGGGGTGGGGAGGAGGGAGATTTGGGACATTGGTGATGGGAATGTTGCGCTGGTGAAGGGGGGGGGGGTGTTCTTTACATGACTGAAACACAACCACAATCATGTTTGTAATCAAGATGCTTAAATAATAAAGATATTAATTTTAAAAAGAATTGAACTATCATACACCCAACAATTACATTTTCTTCTTCTTAAAGGTCCTAAAATTCTGTTCAGAAAAGACATTTGTACTCCTAAAAATATTACTCCAAATATGTTGCACTAACAATAGTATAGAAGTAGATGATAGGAACAGAAAAGAAATGAATGAACTTGGTGATTAAATTGAGATAAAGGATAAAGTTAGTGGAGGGAGATAAATATGAAGAAATTGAATAGAATAACTGATATAACCTTTGCGGATCTTAACAAAAGCACTTAGTGAATACTTATAAACTTTTATTAAATAAAGGTAGTTTTGAAAATTTATACAATAATAGACTATTAAATAAATGAATTTTTATAGAAATCTGTAGTTACATTATTTTAATGTGGAGTTTCAAAGATTTATGTTTACTGGTAACCTTACTTTGGTGTTGGTATTGAAAACCTTTTTAATAATATTTATTCTTTTTTTTGGCGGGGGTTCATACCCGGCAGCGCTCAGGGGTACTCCTGGCTCTATGCTAAGAAATGGCGTCTCGAGGGACCATATGGGATGCCAGGATTAAAACCGCCGTCCTTCTGCATGCAAGGTACCCTACCACTGTGTTATCTCTCCGGTTCCAATATATATTATTCTTACAAAATATTCATACTATTGTGTATGCATATATGGATATTGTTGCAGTGCCAAGTATCACTAGTGGCTGTACTGGATGTTACTTCTGCTTCATACATGCAAAGCTATGTTCACTCTACTATCAAGTCATATTCTAGGCACTGCTTTGCTTTTTTCCTATTTTAGATTTTGAGTAACACCTAGAGATTCTCAAGAATTATTCCTTTCTTTCCACACAGAAATTATTCTTGGAAATTCTTGGGGTAATTATGTGAGATACTGGGGATGAAACGTGGCTCAACTATGTGCAAGGATATGTGCAAGTGTCCTACCTATCTTTATAGTTCATACGTTTCTATATATCAGAGAAGCATGGGTATAAATTTAGAGTGACACTAATTAAAAAAGAAAGAATGATGTATGTATTTATTATAATTGATCTGAAAATATCAGTAGATATAGAACAATCTTAAATTGACAATGAATCAATCAAATAACGTCTGTAGATTTATCCGAGCCAAACTTATTGGGTTCAAGAAGATGACGGATTCTTTTTCTTGTGGGGGCCAAACCCAGTGATGTTCAGGAGTTACTCTTGGCTATGCGCTCAGAAATCGCTCCTGGCTTGGGGGACCATCTGGGAATCCTGGGGGTCAAACCGAGGTCTGTCCTGAGTCAGCCGATGCAAGTCAAATGGCTTACCTCTGCGCCATTGCTCCAGCCCCAGATAAAGGATTCTTGTCTGTTTCATTGCCACAGAATGAAAGCAACTGATAAATGAAAATACAAGTTCATTCTCATTGTATAGAAATGATAAGTAACTGAAAATAATATAGATTGGGAAATATTTTATATGACATTCTTTTAATTTAAATTTAACTAAAATTCTTAAAAGTTCTCTATTGCTATTACTTTGAAATAAATCCCATCTGCCTTTGAAAAGGGAGCTATATGCAGACACAAAGCAAAGGATTTTTCCTTGCTATTTCAAATTATACTCTCCATAAGCGAGAACATATGTTTTAGGTGTGACATATTTTAGAGAATTATCATAGGCATGGTACACCAGAGGCTCATGGATTAAAATTCATAAAAATGCAAAACTTTCATGTCTGTATGTTGTCTGCTAGAAAAGAAAATTTCTCACCAACCTTTGGCTGACAAACTGTGTCTCCTTACGTGGTCGATCCACATCTGTTGTATAATATCAAAGAGAAAAATTCAAATTCAGGGAGTTCAGTTTACAGCTCATATTATGTAAATTACAGGTTAGAAAATATGTCATATTTGTTTGTTTTTGAAAGACTTTATGTCCACTAATGGCAAAATGGGAAACAGCTAAGACAGATTTGGAATGTTGGATATCACCAGGGGAATTACTCTTTGAGACTCATGAAATCACTCTAAGAAGGTTTGTATTTTCATCACACATAGGAAATAATTATAATCAGTACTGGAGAAATAATAAAACTAATAGAACACTTGTCTTTCCTACAGCAGATCCAGGATCAATCAGTCATCTTTGCCACATGTCTTTCTGGAGTATGACATACATGAAAACTAAATGCAGAGCCAGGTGTAATCTCTAAGCGCTGCTGGTTGTGATACAAAAGAAACATAGCCAAACAAAATAATAACTGTAGTTATTCTATAAAGGTAACTAGAAGTGATCAGGTTCCATAAGGGATATCTGTAACGCAAGCCCTTTCAATGTTAATATCAGGATAGCATGTTGGGACAGGCACTACAAATATATAAACCCATTTGCTCCATGTAGAGTTCTTTATCACTTAAAATAATCACATTTATTTTTAAAAGGCCAAATTAATTATTGACTTACTATTTGGTTGGCACTAAATAGAAAAATTATAAGTATTTTCAAATGAGAGAAAATATTGATTTTAGAAAATTGAGGCAGTGAAAAACTAATAGTGCTCATAGTTTGATTTTAAAATTAGTTCCGCAATATGTAATGCTTTCAAGTATTTTTCCATGAATATAGTTTATGATAGTAAATATGTTTGCAATAACTAATTTTCAACTCTGAGGAGTAAATTCATATCATTTTTAGTAAACTAGTTGTGTATTGCCTATAAAATCTCTAAATCATTTTCCCATTTATATATAAAGTGTATGTTTGTTGTTTTTTTCAGAAAAACATAATAAAATTTAGTATTTTATCAGCTCTTAGCTTAGGTCAATTTAAATTTACTTAATATTTAAGTGATATTTATATTAATATTAATATTTAAATGATATTCTTAATTATTCTCCAATATTCTCCAAGGAAAAAAATCTTTTAAAAATAATTGTCAATATTTTTTTTATATTTTCGGAACCATACCCACTGGTGCTCAGGGTTTACAAAAGAAAAGCATAAAAGTAAACTATCACAGTAAAAAATAAATTTTATTCTCATTTGTTATTTTTAATAATTTTTCTATAAAGTTATTTTAAATATCATATCACCTTTTAGGTTAAGGTTGGCCTGTGGAAATTTCTATTTAAATCTTAAAATTAACTGTGTGTGACATCAGGCGGGGAAAATCCGCGAAAGTACACCGGCCCAGTGGGGCTCAGCTGTGAAAGACTGTGAGTGTGACCTGTCTATGTCTGTCTACTGTCCTCTTGCGTGAAACTCTTGCGAGTGGGGCAAAAAGAGCCTCCAGAAACCTCGCTCGCCCAGACGCCATTTTCAGGGAGGGACTTCAGAGCATAAAAACCGGCTATCCTTTGCAAAAGCTGGCTCCCTGTGTGTGACACCAGGCGGGGAAAATCCGCGAAAGTACACCGGCCCAGTGGGGCTCAGCTGTGAAAGACTGTGAGTGTGACCTGTCTATGTCTGTCTACTGTCCTCTTGCGTGAAACTCTTGCGAGTGGGGCAAAAAGAGCCTCCAGAAACCTCGCTCGCCCAGACGCCATTTTCAGGGAGGGACTTCAGAGCATAAAAGCCGGCTATCCTTTGCAAAAGCTGGCTCCCTGTGTGTGACACCAGGCGGGGAAAATCCGTGAAAGTACACCGGCCCAATGGGGCTCAGCTGTGAAAGACTGTGAGTGTGACCTGTCTATGTCTGTCTACTGTCCTCTTGCGTGAAACTCTTGCGAGTGGGGCAAAAAGAGCCTCCAGAAACCTCGCTCGCCCAGACGCCATTTTCAGGGAGGGACTTCAGAGCATAAAAACCGGCTATCCTTTGCAAAAGCTGGCTCCCTGTGTGTGACACCAGGCGGGGAAAATCCGCGAAAGTACACCGGCCCAGTGGGGCTCAGCTGTGAAAGACTGTGAGTGTGACCTGTCTATGTCTGTCTACTGTCCTCTTGCGTGAAACTCTTGCGAGTGGGGCAAAAAGAGCCTCCAGAAACCTCGCTCGCCCAGACGCCATTTTCAGGGAGGGACTTCAGAGCATAAAAGCCGGCTATCCTTTGCAAAAGCTGGCTCCCTGTGTGTGACACCAGGCGGGGAAAATCCGTGAAAGTACACCGGCCCAGTGGGGCTCAGCTGTGAAAGACTGTGAGTGTGACCTGTCTATGTCTGTCTACTGTCCTCTTGCGTGAAACTCTTGCGAGTGGGGCAAAAAGAGCCTCCAGAAACCTCGCTCGCCCAGACGCCATTTTCAGGGAGGGACTTCAGAGCATAAAAACCGGCTATCCTTTGCAAAAGCTGGCTCCCTGTGTGTGACACCAGGCGGGGAAAATCCGCGAAAGTACACCGGCCCAGTGGGGCTCAGCTGTGAAAGACTGTGAGTGTGACCTGTCTATGTCTGTCTACTGTCCTCTTGCGTGAAACTCTTGCGAGTGGGGCAAAAAGAGGCTCAGAGGAGCACGGCCGCTCCGCTTCGCTACGCGGCCGTGCACTCTTTCTAAGGAAAGAACTCCATTGCAACAAGAAGGAAAAATCACACTAAGAACGGCGCTATATCACAGAAGCAAACATTTCTCTCTGGACTGTCTTCTCTGTTACATGCTCGGGCCTAAGATTTGACCCAGTGTGAGGCTTCATCCACGGAGGACTCCCCTCCCTTAGAGGCAAGTCAGCCCATCCAGAAAGGGAGGAGCCAGAGGAGTGTGCTGCCTACATCATATAGACAATGAATACCACTACAACACGTAGAAAAACCCACAATACAAATGTGACAATGGGGAAACAGCGCAGGCCAGCATCAGACATAGAGAATGAAGATGACAATTCTGAGGACCAGATAATGACTGAACAACTAATCAACCTCTCAGATAAGGACTTTAGACTAGCAATATGGAAGGTGCTCAACAGACTCCAAGAAACCATGGATCGAGTTGAACAGAACACTAATAAGAACCAAGAAAATATGAAGGCAGAAATGACAAAACTCCAAACTGAAATAACATGTCAACTAACAGGCCTGAAAAACTCAGTAAACGAAGTGAATGACAAAATGGATAAGCTCTGGGACAGGGTATCAGAAGCTGAGAATAGACTTGGTGCTGTGGAAGATGAGATACATAACAATTCCATACAGCAGGAGAGATTGGACAAAAAACTTAAAGCAAATGAGCAGACAATGGAAAAATTAGTCAAAGAATGGGAACAGACGAAAATAGAAGTCTATGATAAGATCAACAGAAACAACTTAAGAATCATTGGAGTCCCAGAGACCCAGGAAGAAAATTTCCAGGAAGAATCAATGGTCAAGAACATCATTAAAGAGAAACTCCCAGAGCTAAAGAATATATGTGATCAAATCCTGCATGCCCGAAGAGTACCAACCAAAAGAGACCCCAGAAAAACCACCCCAAGACACATCCTAGTCACAATGACAAATCCCACAGATAGAGACAGAATTCTGAAAACAGCAAGATCAAAAGGGGAAATCATGTTCAAGCAAGCTTCCCTGAGATTTACAGCAGACCTGTCACCAGAAACGCTCAATGCCAGAAAGCAGTGGTGGGATATTGTGACAAGACTGAATGAAATGAATGCTTCACCCAGAATACTATACCCAGCAAAACTCACTTTCCGGTTTGATGGAAGAATACATGGTTTCACAGACAAAAAACAGCTCAGAAACTTCACAGACACAAAACCAGTCTTAAGAGAAAAACTGAAAGACCTAATCTAAGACAAGACTACCCAAAAGACACACCAAATTTTGAAATAAAGATGGCGTTAAATCCCAGGACAATTCTTTCTCTCAACGTCAATGGACTAAATGCACCAGTTAAGAGACACAGAGTGGCTAAATGGATCAAAAAACTCAATCCAACCTTCTGCTGCCTACAAGAAACGCACCTGAATAGTCAGAACAAACATAGACTCAAAATAAAAGGCTGGAGAAAAGTTATCCAAGCAAACAACACCCATAAAAAAGCTGGAGTGGCCATACTAATATCAGATAATGCAAACTTTATACTCAGGAAGGTTGTAAGGGACAAAGACGGACATTTTATATTAATCAAGGGGTACGTAGAGCAGGAAGAATTCACTCTCCTAAACATATATGCACCGAATGAGGGGCCAGCAAAATATTTAATACAACTGCTGACAAATCTGAAAAATAATATCAACAACAACACAATAATTGTGGGGGACCTAAACACGGCTTTGTCAACACTGGACAGGTCAACCAGACTGAAACCCAACAAGAATATACTAGACCTGAGGAGAGAAATGGAAGAAAGAGGCCTAGTGGATATATATAGGACACTCCATCCCCAGAAACCTGGATACACATTCTTCTCCAATGTACATGGGACATTCTCCAGGATAGACTACATGCTGGCACATAAAACATACCTCCATAAGATCAAGAGGATAGAAATTTTGCAGACTACCTTCGCTGACCACAAGGCTCTGAAATTATTTGTGAACTCCAAAGGGACTCAGAAGAAACACTTTAACACCTGGAAGTTAAACAGCCTCATGCTCAATAACCAGTGGGTCCGAGATGAAATCAAGGAGGAAATAAAAAGGTTCCTGGAAACAAATGACAATAAAGACACAAACTCTCAGAACTTATGGGACACAGCAAAAGCAGTACTGAGAGGAAAATTTATAGCTTTGCAAGCACACATCAGGAAGGAAGAAGGAGCTTACCTGAGTAGCTTAATGACACAGCTAATAGAACTAGAAAATGCTCAACAAAAGGACCCAAGAACAGGAAGACAGAAGGAAATAACAAAGCTGAGAGCAGAAATCAACGAAGTGGAAACTCAAAAAACAATCCGAAAGATCAACGAAAGCAGAAGTTGGTTCTTTGAAAAAATAAACAAGATTGATAGACCACTGGCAAACCTAACAAAGAAAGAGAGAGAGAGAAACTTGATAACTCGTATCAGGAATGAAAAAGGAGAGATCACTACTGATATGACAGAGATTCAAAGGGTAATCAGAAACTACTTTGAAAAACTCTACGCCACTAAAAATGAGAACCTGGAAGAAATGGATAAATTCTTGGACTCTTATAATCTTCCACGGTTGAAGGAAGAGGATGTAGCATATCTAAACACCCCCATCACCATTGATGAAATTAAAACAGTAATCAAATGTCTGCCGAAAAACAAAAGCCCAGGTCCAGATGGATTCACTAATGAATTCTATCAAACTTTCCAAGAGGAACTACTGCCAATCTTGGCAAGACTCTTTCATGAAATTGAACAAACAGAAACACTTCCAAATAGCTTTTATGAAGCCAACATCACCTTGATACCTAAACCAGACAGAGACGCTACCAAAAAAGAAAATTACAGACCAATATCACTGATGAATGCAGATGCAAAGATCCTCAACAAAATCCTGGCAAATAGGATTCAATGCCTCATTAAGAAGATCATCCACTACGATCAAGTAGGTTTCATCCCAGGAATGCAAGGCTGGTTTAACATCCGTAAATCTATCAACATAATACACAACATCAATAACAAGAAAAATAAAAACCACATGATCATATCAATAGATGCAGAGAAAGCATTTGATAAGGTCCAACACCCATTCTTGATCAAAACTCTCAGCAAGATGGGAATGGAGGGAACCTTTCTCAATATAGTGAAGGCCATCTACCACAAGCCAGTGGCAAATATTATCCTCAATGGAGAAAAACTGAAAGCCTTCCCTCTAAATTCTGGCACAAGACAAGGCTGTCCTCTCTCACCACTCCTATTCAACATAGCACTGGAAGTACTTGCTATAGCGATTAGGCAAGAAAAGGATATCAAGGGAATCCAGATAGGAAAGGAAGAAGTCAAGCTCTCACTGTTTGCAGATGACATGATACTCTACTTAGAAAACCCTAAAGACTCTATCAAAAAGCTTCTAGAAACAATAGACTCATATAGCAAGGTGGCAGGCTACAAAATTAACACACAAAAATCAATGGCCTTTCTATACACCAACAGTAATAAAGAAGAAATGGACATTAAGAAAACAACCCCATTCACAATAGTACCACACAAACTCAAATATCTTGGAATCAACTTGACTAAATATGTGAAGGACCTATACAAAGAAAACTATAAAACTCTGCTCCAAGAAATAAGAGAGGACACACGGAAATGGAAACGCATACCCTGCTCATGGATTGGCAGGATTAACATCATCAAAATGTCAATACTCCCCAAGGCATTATACAGATTTAATGCCATCCCTCTAAAGATACCCATGACATTCTTCAAAGAAGTGGATCAGACACTTTTGAAATTCATTTGGAACAATAAACACCCTCGAATAGCTAAAGCAATCATTGGGAAAAAGAATATGGGAGGAATTACTTTTCCCAACTTTAAACTGTACTACAAAGCAACAGTTATCAAAACAGCATGGTATTGGAATAAGGATAGGTCCTCAGATCAGTGGAATAGGCTTGAATACTCAGAAAATGTTCCCCAGAGATACAACCATCTAATTTTTGATAAAGGAGCAGGAAATCCTAAATGGAGCAGGGAAAGCCTCTTCAACAAGTGGTGTTGGCACAATTGGATAGCCACTTGCAAAAAATTAAACTTAGACCCCCAGCTAACATCATGTACAAAGGTAAAATCCAAATGGATTAAAGACCTCGATATCAGCCCCAAAACCATAAGATATATAGAACAGCACATAGGCAAAACACTACAGGACATTACAGGCATCTTCAAGGAGGAAACTGCACTCTCCAAGCAAGTGAAAGCAGAGATTAACAGATGGGAATATATTAAGCTGAGAAGCTTCTGCACCTCAAAGGAAATAGTGCCCAGGATACAAGAGCCACCCACTGAGTGGGAGAAACTATTCACCCAATACCCATCAGATAAGGGGCTAATCTCCAAAATATACAAGGCACTGACAGAACTTTACAAGAAAAAAACATCTAACCCCATCAAAAAATGGGGAGAAGAAATGAACAGACACTTTGACAAAGAAGAAATACGCATGGCCAAAAGACACATGAAAAAATGTTCCACATCACTAATCATCAGGGAGATGCAAATCAAAACAACGATGAGATACCACCTCACACCCCAGAGAATGGCACATATCACAAAGAATGAGAATAAACAGTGTTGGCGGGGATGTGGAGAGAAAGGAACTCTTATCCACTGCTGGTGGGAATGCTGTCTAGTTCAACCTTTATGGAAAGCGATATGGAGATTCCTCCAAAAACTGGAAATCGAGCTCCCATACGATCCAGCTATACCACTCCTAGGAATATATCCTAGGAACACAAAAATACAATACAAAAACCCCTTCCTTACACCTATATTCATTGCAGCTCTATTTACCATAGCAAGACTCTGGAAACAACCAAGATGCCCTTCAACAGATGAATGGCTAAAGAAACTGTGGTACATATACACAATGGAATATTATGCAGCTGTCAGGAGAGATGAAGTCATGAAATTTTCCTATACATGGATGTACATGGAATCTATTATGCTGAGTGAAATAAGTCAGAGAGAGAGAGAAAAACGCAGAATGGTCTCACTCATCTATGGGTTTTAAGAAAAATGAAAGACACCCTTGTAATAATAATTTTCAGACACAAAAGAGAAAAGAGCTGGAAGTTCCAGCTCACCTCAGGAAGCTCACCACAAAGAGTGATGAGTTTAGTTAGAGAAATAACTACATTTTGAACTGTCCTAATATTGAGAATGTATGAGGGAAATGTAGAGCCTGTTTAGGGTACAGGCGGGGGTTGGGTGGGGAGGAGGGTGATTTGGGACTTGGGTGATGGGAATGTTGCACTGGTGATGGGTGGTGTTCCTTTTATGACTGAAACCCAAACACAATCATGTATGTAATCAAGGTGTTTAAATAAAAAAAAAATTAAAAAAAAAAAAAAAATCTTAAAATTATATATAAAAAAGTATCTGATAATTATAACTCATGTTATTTTCTTTCTCAGATAAGATTTGGAATGGATAGCTTTTCATGACTATGGAGACAAAAGATTAATGCATTGTAATGATTTCTGGACTAGATTAGCCTTTTTCAGAAGAGATGTCTATGCATACCACTGTCTATCAGTATTCTCTAGAGATGATCACTATTTTAAAAAAGAACACAGAAAGAATAATTAAGCTGATCACATATTTACCAAAGAAAAAATTGTATCTGGAGTCCAAAAATGCTTGCTTTCAGAGTTTATAATGGCTAGGACTCACTTGGATGGTAATTAGTTCTGATGAACACAGACGTACTGTGAAAATCTTGCAAGTAGCAGAATATTCCTTAGAGAATGTGGATATTCAGCTCTATGAACTGGGGCAGAGAAAGTGTAATTAACCAATAAAATGTTTTCCCAACCCAATTCTAAACATGGCTCTGATTCAATACTCATGCTAAGAGACAGCCAACTTGTGTAGTAGGGTGGGGGATAGGTGATGAATGGTGAATTGCTTTGTTATATTTAAGTTAAATAATGAGGAACTAAAACATTGCTAGTAATGTATGAAAAATATTGAAAAAAAAATTAGCAAACCAAACATGTTTGAGCCAAGGAGAAATTTATAGAGGATTAGTCCCCATGATGTTGTTCCTTTTCAATAAAGCCGATAATTGAAAGCTAACCATATTGGTTTTGGATTCATCTTTAGTCAGCTACACTAATTAATGCACTTGATTTGATATTTAATGCTTGGACTTAGGGGCTTATCAGCACATTATGCAGATTTATGCAAAATTGGACACACATGAACACTTGGAAAAAATAACACTGATGATATTTTGAAACAGGTCTTTTAATATAATTAACACTGTTTTGGACTCATGTTTTCTTCTTATATATTAGACCTCTTGGAATCTGAGGACTTTCTCTTATCTCAATTATTTGAATAAGTTTCCTTTATTCTCTTTCATGTATGGACATTGGCTCAATGATGACATATTTCTGCCAGACTTTTCTCTAGAATTAAGCTCCCTCTTAGACCTAATTCCTGTGATTTTCACGGCTTGGGATTGTTTGAGATTTGGAGGAAAAAGGCACTCACAAAGAGAAAGCAATTTGTCAATGATCAGACAGAAAAGTAAAAGAAATTCCATTTGTCATAGTAAGTAGCAGATCTGCATTTACTAATGTAAGATTAAAAAAAAACAATAATAAGCATGAATGTTATTTTAAATTTGATTATTTTAACAGAGTTATATTGATAATATTAAATGATATGAAGGTTTAAATATTTATAAGATAATAAAAGCTAGAGGTACTGAGAAAAACTGGCTAAATTGAAAGTGGAGGAGCTGAAGCATGTGTTCTTGCTTAGAGGGACAGGTATAATTGTCAGGCTAGTTGAGGGTGAAGGAGGCACGGGACATAGGTTGACTCTGACATAAAATTATACAGCCTTTCTTTAATATGTCCATCACATGTATCAGTCTTTCCTTTTCCTCCTGGGCATTATGAAATTCAGCTGGTAGAAAACTCCTCTGGCCCTGAACTTCAGCTAACTGATAACTCCTCAGGCCCTTATCAGTCTGATAACCCCAATTTCAAGATGAATGACAAGTCTTTTATTAGAGACAAATGGACATTCAGATTGGCACTCTGTGTGGGCACCTTGCTTGGATTTTGAAATCAATTCTGTCCATGATTATTCCTTTTACTAAACCAAGATAGGTTTGGAAAGAGGATTCAGATAGAAAAATTTTCTTTTTTCCTTTTTCTCTATATCATTTATTATTCAGTGGACTTTACCTTTTGACTTTTGATTTCATTTATTTCCATTATCCAACATTCTATGTAATATATCCCCGCCAATATTTTATTAAGTTCTGTGATTTGCAATACCATTAATGATAAGTTCACGCACACATCTTTCCAATATCACACCTAACACCAGAGTGTCTGTTTTTCTCCATCAACTTTCCCAAGGACACCTCTCACTTACCCTCCTAAACGTTTTCATTACTCTGGTAATTTTCTCATCCTAACATTTTTACTTCATTTAGCTCTACCTATGCCTAAAGGTAGACAAGTTAAAGGCTTTTGCAAAAAGAGAAAAAAAAAAGAAAAGCATATTTATTTAACAAAAAATTCACATATTTTCATAATAAATTGCACTATCTTAACAGAATATAGGGAGAAGCATAATTATAGAAATTTTTCATTAATGGGATAGTATGTATTTACATTTTTTATATTTATATTTACAGTATGCCATGCTTGATATATAGAATTTTGCAATAAGAAAAATTCAGAACATTTCTTTCTTCCTTTATCTTTTTAATCCATATGTCCTTGGATCTCTCATCAACAAGCTAATCTCCCTGGTAACTTCCTCCTCACATTTCCCCTATCTTTTCATGGGCCACATCAATTTTGCTTCTGTATGGGAGATAGATTGTTCCACATGAATCTTGCTCCTATGAAAGGGTCAAAGGCATAATTAAGGTAAAGGAAAGGTTAGTAGAATCATCATTTTTAATATCAAAAATAGCACCTGAATCTTCAGAACTCCTTTGCTTTCTATTCAGCCTAGAAATCTCAGTACTGCATATTGTAAAATGCATTTAGTGTGTCAAGTATCAAAAAATATGTCCTTCAAAACAAAATAAAATATAAAGCTTCCAAACTAAAATACTTAAGAATTTTCTGTTTTAAAAATGTTTCTTTGTATATTAACATGAAAAGAATCTATGGCATATAGTTCTTGTAAAAGTAATGATAATGCCTTAAGAAATTTAAACACATTATTTTCTAAACAAAATTAATCATAGACTATGTCTTATTTATTTCCATATTACTCTTATTTTGGCTTCTAAAATAATATTTAGATCATATTTATGCCCTAGTTTATATTATTTTAAATATAGATAATTTGTGCTTTTTATCAGCTGATATAATCAAAGTTTCACAAAAAATGGATTTAATTTATTGATTTGTGGCCACACCCAACAGGGCTCTTGATTTGCTTCTGATTCTGAGCTCAGGGATCACACCTGGTAGTACCCGAGGGATTATATGTGGTGTTAGATATTAAAATAGGATTAACTATATTAAGTAAATATCTTATTTGTTGTACCTATTAGGCATGGGAAACATTTAGTTGAAAATTTTGTGTATATATTGATAAGAAAAGATAGTGGGTTAGAAGTATCTGATATTTAGAAGAAGGAAGAATAAATGAAGTCAATAGTGAACTGACTGGTTCACAATGCAATAGAAACTGAGCATTACATTAATATCTAATGATTATTTTAGTGTTTGGTATGAATTAGAATATAATTTTTGTCTCCATATTTTTTTGAATATTTAGCACCATTAATGCTTTGTAAAACATACCAGGAAAATATATTGATTGGATTCTGATAAAATCACAAGCAGTTCTGTAAGGACAAACATTTGAAGTTCTGTGAAACAAGAAGATTGTATTACTGAACATCTTAATTATGAATATAAAGGAATCCTTTTTTATATGTTAACAGAGAAATGCCAAAGTTTTCAGATGTAAAAAGTATTCAAAGTTTACAGAGACAAATTCTGAAAGCAACTTTGAGTGTGGTGTTAAAGCTTCTACATAGAACTGCATTTTCAGATAGCATTTTATGTTAATTTTATTTCTATAAGACTAATGGCTAACACATACTTAAAATGTGATCTTGCCATAGACTAGAATTAGAAAGTCAATTCTGAAAATAAATAAAAAAGATAATGCTATTATATAAGCAAAGAGAAATTTACTGACTTTCTGCAGCAGGAGTAAAGATCCCACAACTAGTTCTGAAATGTCATCATATCTACAATTTATATAGCTTATGGTTTGATTTCAGAATTTCTAAATATTGGCTCAGCAGGAGTCTTCGGAGAGATACAATATTTAAATAATTTTAATTGAATCACCATGAGGTACAGTTACAGAGTTCTTCATGATTAAGTTGAAGTCATACAACGTCCAACATCCATCTCTTTACTAGTGCACTTTCCCTACCACTAATGTCCCCAGTTCCACCCATTTGATTCCCCCTGCTGCCTCTATTGCAGACATTTTTCTTCTCTCTCTTTCTCTTTCTCTCTCTGAGAAATGCATTCTAAAGGTGAGTAATAGAAAATTTCTGAGCAAAAATATTATCTAAATATTATTTACATTTGCCTAATTGAAAGGGTGATTTATTCTGATTCCCATGATTAAAAAATTCAGTAGAAACAGTTATTAAAAATGTATTTCAGGGGCTGGAACGGTGGTGCGGAACTATAAGGCATCTGCCTTGCCGGCACTTGTCTAGGACTTACCTCGGTTTGGTCCCCCTGCGTCCTATATGGTCCCCCAAGTCAGAAGCAGTTTCTGAGCATATAGCCAGGAGTAACTAACCCCTGGGTGTCACTGAGTGTGGTCCAAAAATGTATTTCATTCTGTTACTTGATTTTAGTCACTCCAAATAATTTTCTGTCTAGGAAAGTTTAATCACAGAAACTCAGAGTAAACAGCTTGTGTTTTTAGTACTTATTAATTTTGGTTTTTTTGTTTGTTTGTTTGTTTTGTTTTTTGGGGGGTGGTTACTCCTGGCGATGCACTCAGAAATTGCTCCTGGCTTTGGGGGACCATATAGGACATCTGGATTTGAACCCAGGTCCATCCTGGGTCAGCCGCTTACAAGGCAAACACCTTACCACTTCGCTATCACTCTGGTTTCTAATACTTCTGTTTGAAAACTCCCTCCTATCAGAATGAACTTTAAACTGCCAACAATACTGAGTATGGACTGAGGAAGAGAAGCAATTATCATACCAATACATAATATTTTTTTTTGGTTTTTTTTTGGGCCACACCCGTTTGATGCTCAGGGGTTACTCCTGGCTAAGCACTCTGAAATTGCCCCTGGCATGGGGGACCATATGGGGCGCCAGGGGATCAAACCGCTGTCCTTCCTTGGCTAGTGCTTACAAGGCAGACACCTTACCTCTAGCGCCACCTTGCTGCCCCCCCCCAATATATAATATTTACACTATATAGGTACAGTGGAGGTAAATAACTTTTAGTATAGATAATGATAAAAATGTTAATGTCTATTTTATAAACTTTAATCTTTTAAATGACTCTATTGCATTTTATGATATTTAACATTTTTTGTTTTGTTTTGGGGCCACCCCGGGTGATGCTCAGGGGTTACTCCTGGCTATGTGCTCAGAAATTGCTCCTGGTTGGGGACCATGTGGGATGCTTGGGGATTGAACCGTGCTCTGTCCTAGGTTAGTGCGGGCAAGGCAGATGCCTTACTGCTTGTGCCATGGCTCCGGCCTCAATATTTAACTTTATCACTGGCCAAGTACCAATTCACAATATTCCTTAAAATCACAAATCAATATAAGCTCTCTTTAGCATACAGCATCCAGAAAAGATTATTTGGTAATTTCAAAAAAATGTGCTTCTACTTTAAATTATCTTTAAAGATCTTCTCATATCAGAATGTTTGTTTCTTGTTTGGGACACTAAAGCCTGTGAAATACATGAAAAAATACAATGTGCTTTCCTGGTAAAGTAACTAATATTTGTATGTGTTTCCATATGATTGTAATTCACAGATACCACAGGGCGTATAGGAAATTAAGGAATTTTTTATGTTGCATGCACATCTGTATGAAAGGTCTACACTGCTTAAAAAAAAACAAACCAGGAGATTTGTTGTGCTGGATGAAAAGAAGACATAATGCTCAAATGTCTGACATCCATTCTGTTTTGTTTTGTTTTGTTTTGTTTCGGACCTTATCCAACATTGTTCAAGGCTTACTTTACTCCTGTTTATACCCAGAGATTTCCCCCGGAAGAACTTGCTGGATCATGTATGATGTCAATATTGAATTGGGGACAGCCATTTGCAAGACAAGTGTCTTCAACATTTTCAAGCCCTCAAAAGTCTGAAATTTCAAATGTTTTGCTGTAAGCTGAAAAGACCCAAGGCTACCAGGGCCTGGTGCTGTAAGGCTCTCAGGGGTTCAAGTGACTCAGCTGAATGGTGGCACCTCGTGTTCACCCAGGGATGCCAACATGTAGCGACTGTTCTCCCAGAACTGAGAGAGAAAGAAGAGCACAAGAGAGACCAACTATACTTTTTTTGTTTGTTTTTAGGTTACACCTTGAGGCGCTCAGGGATCACTTTTGGCTCTGCGCTCAGAAATCGTTTCTGGCAGGCTCTAGGGATCAAATGGGATGCCGGGATTCGAACCACTGTCCATTCTGGGTCTGTGTGTGCAAGGCAAACACCCTATGTTGTGCTATGGCTCTGGCCCCCACCAGGCATAATTTTTATTCCTCCTGGGGTCTGAGGCCTGCCGCTGCCACCCAGGGGTTTTTGAAAGAGAGAAAGATAAATAGAAAAGCACTGGTCAGTGGTGGCCTGCAGAGGCCATGGAACGCGAAAGAAAGAAAAAGAAGCAAGAAGGAAGGAAGGAAGGAAGGAAGGAAGGAAGGAAGGAAGGAAGGAAGGAAGGAAGGAAGGAAGGAAGGAAGGAAGGAAGGAAGGAAGGAAGGAAGGAAGGAAGGGAGGGAGGGAGGGAGGGAGGGAGGGAGGGAGGGAGGGAGGGAGGGAGGAAGGGAGGGAGGGAGGGAAGGAGGGAGGGAGGGAGGGAGGGAGGACAAAGAAGTAAAAGGAATAGATATAAAGCAGGCAGCATCTCTCTGATGCTTTATCTCTGTTTCCTCGGTGGACCAGCAAGTGCTGCTCTGGTCAATGTCCTCCCCAAACAAAAGTCTGTTTTCCCTTTTATAACCGTTATGACTGGGGGGGGGGGTTCAAGGAGCTTGTCCAGGTTCAACTGTCATTCAGTGAGGGTATCCTAGGAGCTTGTCCAAGTCCAACTACCATACATCAACATTAAACACAGAAGATTTTTTTTATAATTATAAACTTTGACTTGAACTGAAAAGAATAAAGCTAGCAAATAAAACTCTTCTTTCCATAAAACAAATCACATTGATTCTAAATATATCCTATTATTTTCACATGGCAGAACCAGATTATTATATATATTTTTACAATCAGAAGACATTTTATGGAAAAGAAAGTTCTAAAACTACAGAGTTTCCATAAATTCACCAAATTACATGGAAAAGGGAGCACATAAACACTTTTTTATCATAAAATCTTTAAATATGCATGTCAGAAATAACGATATTGACTAAATCTCCCAAGTAGGAGTAGAAAGATGAAACAGTAATTTGCTTTCCCATCACCTAGCTATTAATATCTCTCTTTATAGATCTTAAACATTTTGAGAGAAGATATTGTCATATTAAAAGTGTTTTTTTCAATGGTCGGTAGTGTATGACAGTGATGTTCTATGTAGAATTTAGAAATTACTTAGTATTTGTTGGATGAACACTGCAGTATGTGTTTTACCTTTGACATAGTATAATTTGATTAAATTTTTCTAGATTAGGCTTCTTTAGTTAGCTTTGTTAAAATAATGATAATATTCATAATATTTTTGCATCTAAGTTAATGCACACAAAAATGGCCATGTTATTTATACCAGCTCACATAGTTGTATTATGGTTTACTTAAAAATTTTCTCAGAATAAAATTTTACTTAAGAAAAATTTTAATAGATACTACCTATTATTTTCTACACTTTTCTAGGGATATGATGACTATTTTCCATGCATTTTTACAGATGATATTAAAATAAGTAAAATTAATTGTGAGTGCTGCCTGTGTGTGTCTGTCTACTGTCCTGCTGCGTAAACCTCTTGGGAGTGGGCCAAAAAAAGGCTCCAGAAAACTTACTCTCCCAGAGGCCCATTCTAGAGCGGGAACACCAAGGAACTGCTCCATAACATGAAAACCAGCTATAAGCAGTACTTTGCTGAAGCCAGGTCCCCTGTTTGTGACGTCAGGCTGGGAAAATCTACGAAACTACTCCTGCCCAGTGGGGTTCGATTGTGAAAAATTGTGAGTGCTGCCTGTGTGTGTCTGTCTCCTGTCCTGTTGTATGAACCTCTTGGGTGTGGGCTAAAAGAGGCTCCAGAAAACTTGCTCTCCCAGAGGCCCATTCTAGGGCGGGAACATCAAGGAACTGCTCCGTAACGTGAAAACAGGTTATAAGCTGTACTTTGCAGAAGCCACATCAGGCTGGGAAAATCTACAAAACAATGCCTGCCCAGTGGGGCCCGACTGTGAAAAATTGTGAGTGCTGCCTGTGTGTGTGTGTCTCCTGTCTTGTGTGTGAACCTCTTGGGTGTGGGCTGAAAAGAGGCTCCAGAAAACTCGCTCTCCCAGAGGCCCATTCTAGGGCAGGAACATCAAGAAACTGCTCTGTAACATGAAAACCGGCTATAAGCAGTACTTTGCAGAAGCCAGGTCAGGCTGGGAAAATCTACGAAACAACGCCTGCCCAGTAGGGCCTGACTGTGAAAAATTGTGAGTGCTGCCAGTGTGTGTATGTCCCCTGTCCTCTCACATGAACCTCTTGGGAGTGGGCTGAAAAGAGGCTCCAGAAGAGCACTGCTGCTCCACTCGCTACGCAGCCATGTGGCCTTTCTAAGGAAAGAACACCATCGCAACAATATGAAAAAAATCACACTAAGAACTGTGCTGGATCACTGAAGCCCAGCATTTCTCTCTGGACTGTCTTCTCTGCTGCGTGCTCAGGCCTAAGATTTGATCCTGTGTGAAGCTTCATCCACTGAGGACTCTCCTCCCTTGGAGGCAAGTCTACCCATCCAGAAAAGATGGAGCCAGAGGAGTGTGGCTGCCTGCAGCATTTAGCCAATGAATACCACCACAACATGTAGAAAAACCCACAATACATGTATGACAATGGGGAAACAACACAGGCCAGCATCAGACATAGAGAATGAAGATGACAATTCTGATGATCAGGTAATGACCAACCAACTACTCAAACTCTCAGATATGGACTTCAGGCAAGCAATATGGAAGATGCTCAAAGAACTCAAAGAAACCATGGATCGAGTTGAACATAACACTAATAAGAACCAAGAAAATATGAAGACAGAAATCAAAAAGCTCCAAACTGAAATAACATGTCAACTAACAGGCCTGAAAAACTCAGTAAACAAAGTGATTGACAAAATGGATAAGCTCTGGGACAGGGTATCAGAAGCTGAGATTAGAATTGGTGCTGTGGAAGATGAGATAAATAACAATTCCATACAGTGAGAGAGATTGGAAAAAACACTTAAAGCAAATGAACAGACAGTGGAAAAATTAGTCAAAGAATGGGAACAGATGAAAATAGAAGTCTATGATAAGCTCAACAGAAATAACTTAAGAATCATTGAAGTCACAGAGAACCAGAAAGAAAATTTCCAGAAAGAATCAATGGTCAAGAACATCATTAAAGAGAAACTTTCAGAGCTAAAGAATATATATGATCAAATACTACATGCTCGAAGAGTACCAACCAAAAGAGACCCCAGAAAAAATACCTAAGACACATCCTAGTCACAATGACGAATCCCACAGATAGAGACAGAATTCTGAAAACAGCAAGATCAAAAAGTGAAATTACATTCAAGGGAGCATCCTTGAGATTTACAGCAGACCTGTCACCAGAAACACTCAAGGCCAGAAAGCAGTGGTGGGATATTGTGACAAGACTGAATGAAATGAATGGAATGCTTCACCTAGAATACTGTACCCAGCAAAACTCACTTTCCGGTTTGACAGAAGAATACATGGTTTCACAGACAAAAAACAGCTCAGAAACTTTACAGACTCAAAACCAGTCTTAAAAGAAAAACTGAAAGACCTAATTTAAGACAAGAGTAACCTAAAGACACACCAAATTTCGATATAAAGATGGCATTAAATCCCAGGAAAATTCTTTCTCTCAATGTCAATGGACTAAATGCACCACTTAAGAGACACAGAGTGGCTAAATGGATCAAAAAACTCAATCCAACCTTCTGCTGCCTACAAGAAATGCACCTGAATAGTCAGAACAAACATAGACTCAAAATAAAAGGTTGGAGAAAAATTATCCAAGCAAACAACACCCATAAAAAAGTTGGAGTGGCCACACTAATATCAGATAATGCGAACTTTATACTCAGGATGGTTGTAAGGAACAAAGATGGACATTTTATATTAATCAAGGGGTATGTAGAACAAGAAGAAATAACTCTCCTAAACATATGTTTAGGCACGAATGATGGGGCAGCAAAATATTTAATACAAATGTTGACAAATCTGAAAAATAATATCTATAACAACACAATAATTGTGGGGGACCTCAACATGGCTTTGTCAACACTGGATAGGTAAACTAGACTAAAATCCAAAAAGAATATAGTAGACCTGAAGAGAGAAATGGAAGAAAGAGGCCTAGTGGATATATACAGGACACTCCATCCCTGGAAACCTGGATACATGTTCTTCTCCAATGTACATGGGACATTCTCCAGGATAGACTACATGCTGGCACATAAAACATACCTCCATAATATCAAGAGGATAGAAATTTTGCAGACTACCTTCCCTGACCACAAGGCTCTGAAATTATTTGTGAATTCCAAAGGGACACAGAAGAAAAACTTTAACACCTGGAATTTAAACAGCCTCATACAGAATAACCAGTGGGTCCGAGATGAAATCAGGGAGGAAATCAAAAGGTTCCTGAAAACAATTGACAATAAAGACACAAACTCTCAGAACTTATGGGACACAGCAAAAGCAGTACTGAGAGGAAAATTTATAGCTTTGCAAGCACACATCAGGAAGGAAGAAGGGGCTTACCTGAGTAGCTTAATGACACAGCTAATAGAACTAGAAAGTGCTCAGGAAAGGGACCCAAAAATAGGGAGACAGAAGGAAATAACAAAGTTGAGAACAGAAATCAATGAAGTGGAAACCCAAAAAACAATCTGAAAGATCAATGAAAGCAGAAGTTGCTTCTTTCAAAAAATAAACAAGATTAATCAACCACTGGCAAAACTAACAAAGAAAGAGAGAGAGAAACTAGATAACTCGAACTAGGAATGAAAAAGGAGAGATCACTACTGATATGTCAGAAATTCAAAGGTTAATCAGAAACTATTTTGAGAAACCCTATGCCACTAAAAATGAGAACCTGGAAGAAATGGATAAATTCTTGGACTTTTGTAATCTTTTACGGTTGAAGGAAGAGGATGTAGCATATATAAACACCCCCATCACTATTGATGAAATTAAAATGGTAATCAAATGTCTGCCCAAAAACAAAAGCCCAGGACCAGATGGATTCACTAATGTATTCTTTCAAACTTTCCAAGAGGAACTACTACCAATCCTAGCAAGACTCTTTCATGAAGTTGAACAAACGGAAACACTTCCAAATAGCTTTTATGAAGCCAACATCACCTTGATACCTAAACCAGACAGAGATGCTACAAAAAAAGAAAATTACAGACCAATATTGCTGATGAATACAGATGCAAAGATCCTCAACAAAATCCTGGCAAATAGGATTCAATGCCTCATTAAGAATATCATCCACTATGATCAAGTAGGTTTCATCCCAGGAATGCAAGAATGGTTTAACATCCGTAAATTTATCAACATAATACACAAAATTAACAACTAGAAAAATAAAAACCACATGATCATATCAATAGATGCAGAGAAACCATTTGATAAGGTCCAACACCCATTCTTGATCAAAACTCTCAGCAAGATGGGAATGGAGGGAACCTTTCTCAATATAGTTAAGGCCATCTACCACAAGCCCGTGGCAAATATTATCCTCAATGGAGAAAAATAAAAAGCCTTCCCTCTAAATTCTGGCACAAGACAAGTCTGTCCTCTCTCACCATTCCTATTCAACATAGCACTAGAAGTACTCACTATAGTGATTAGGCAAAAAAAAGATATCAAGGGAATCCGGATAGGAAAGAAGGAAGTCAAGCTCTCACTGTTTGCAGATGACATGATACTCTACCTAGAAAACCCTAAAGACCCTACCAAAATACTTCTAGAAACAATAGACTCATATAGCAAGGTGGCAGGCTACAAAATTAACACACAAAAATCCATGGCCTTTCTATACACCAATAGTAATAAGGAAGAAATTGACATTAAGAAAACAACCCCATTCACAATAGTGCCACACAAACTCAAATATCTTGGAATCAACTTGACTAAAAAATGTGAAGGACCTATACAAGGAAAATTATAAAACTCTGCTCCAAGAAATAAGAGAGGACACACGTAAATGGAAACACATACCCTGCTCATGGATTGGCAGGATTAACATCATCAAAATGGCAATACTCCCCAAGGCATTATACAGATTTAATACAATCCCTCTAAAGATACCCGTGACATTCTTCAAAGAAGTGGATCAGGCACTTTTGAAATTCGTTTGGAACAATAAACACCCTAGGATAGCTAAAGCAATCATTGGGAAAAAGAATATGAGAGGAATTACTTTCCCCAAATTTAAACTTTACTACAAAGCAATAGTTATCAAAACAGCATGGTATTGGAATAAGGACAGGCCCTCAGATCAGTGGAATAGGCTGACTACTCAGAGAATGTTCCCCAGACATAAAATCACCCAATTTTTGATAAAGGAGCAAGATATCCTAAATGGAGCAAAGAAAGCCTCTTCAACAAGTGGTGTTGGCACAACTGGCTAGCCACTTACAAAAAATTGAAATTAGACCCCCAGTTAACATCATGTACAAAGGTAAAATCCAAATGGATTAAAGACCTAGATATCAGACCCAAAACCATAAGATATATAGAACAGCACATAGGCAAAACACTCCAGGACATTACAGGCATCTTCAAGGAGGAAACTGCACTCTCCAAGCAAGTGAAAGCAGAGATTAACAGATGGAAATATATTAAGCTGAGAAGCTTCTTATCTCAAAGGAAATAGCACCCAGGATACAAGAGCCACCCACTGAGTGGGAGAAACTATTCACCCAATACCCATCAGATAAGGGGATAATCTCCAAAATATACAAGGCACTGACAGAAATTTACAAGAAGAAAAACTAATTTCATCAAAAAACGGGGAGAAGAAATGGACAGACACTTTGTCAAAGAAGAAATACAAATAGCCAAAATACACATGAAAAAATGCTCCACATCACTAATCATCAGGAGATACAAATCAAAACAACTATGAGGTACCACCTCACGCCACTGAGAATGGCACACATCACAAAGAATGAGAATAAACAGTGTTGGCAGGGATGTGGAGAGAAAGGAACTCTTATCCACTGCTGGTGGGAATGCCATCTAGTTCAACCTTTATGGAAAGCAATATGGAGATTCCTCCAAAAACTGGAAATCGTGCTCCCATACTATCCATCTATACCACTCTTAGGAATATACCCTAGGAACAGAAAATACAATGCAAAACCCCCTTCCTTACACCTATATTCATTGCAGCACTATTTACCATAGCAAGACTCTGGAAACAACCAAGATGCCCTTCAACAGACGAATGGCTAAAGAAACTGTGGTACTTATACACAATGGAATATTATGCAGCTGTCAGGTGAGATGAAGTCATGAAATTTTCCTATACATGGATGTACACGGAATCTACTATGCTGAGTGAAATAAGTCAGAGAGAGAGAGAAAAACGCAGAATGGTCTCACTCATCTATGGGTTTTAAGAAAAATGAAAGACATTCTTGCAATAATAATTTCCATACACAAAAGAGAAAATAGCTGGTTAGTTACAGCTCACCTCAGGACGCTCACCACAAAGAGTGATGAGCTTAGTTAGAGAAATAACTACATTTTGAACTGTCCTAATAATGAGAATATATGAGGGAAATGGAAAGCCTGTCTAGAGTCCAGGTGGGGGTCGGATGGGGAGGAGGGATATTTGGGACATTGGTGATGGGAACGTTGCACTGGTGATGGGTGCATTTACATGACTGAAACCTAAACACAATCATGTATGTAATCACGGTGTTTAAATAAAATATAAAAAAGGAAAATAAAATAAAATAAGTAAAGTCATATATCCAAGAGACTCATTTTTTGTTGTGCACATTATGAGGTAGAGAACTCCAAGATCTTGAATTTAGGAAAGATAGAAAAAAATCATTAAGAAATCCAAAACATTTACCTGTTTGAAAATTACTGAGTATGTTAAGTTAAAATAATTTTTATACTCTGAAAGTTAGCATGTAATACTATGGATATTATGGGTGTTAATAAACATGGCTTTTAAGAATATGAGTGTTAAGAAATGTGAAAAGCATTTTTAAAGTTATCCATCAATAGAAAATAAATTCACAGGTTAGTAGCTATGAAATGTTAAGCTTGGCTTGTTATTCAAATGCAGTACTATTAAAGTAAGGGACAAAGTTAAATTTTTTCATTATCACTTTGCTAGTTTTTATTTAAGTATGCTTTTAAAATTCATACTATCACTACCTACAGTTTGGCATAATACATTGGTTGACTTTTATCTAAGGCAGTAATGATGGCTGAAAATGTCACTACCATTCTACAACAAATTGTATGTTCTTGTGATATGCCCTTAAGCAGCCTGTTTGCCAAGTAGAACAGCAAATTACTGGACTTAGATAATCTTCTTTCAGCAGCTTGATATTTGTATGTTTTTAATTGTCAAAGCAATTAGAGTACCTTCTGCTTGAGCAGCTTCTGTTGTATAGTGAGCAAATACAAAAGATTTTTTTCACTTAGTCTTTGATTAGATTTATTTTGCTCAGATAAAAGATCTTGCATTGTTTTTGACATAAATATTTAAAGCTAAAATATTTTCAGACATTTACACACAATACTTAATGGCCTTCTCTTGATTCAAAAGAGTTTTTGTTACAGAATGGTGTGGTCAGTATCATTTTGCTGAAACTATATATAGAACTAGATTGTAAAGTGAGAAGGGGACTTTTAAAAATTAGAAAAAATGCAAGTGCAATTAATGTAGCAGCATAGGGAGAACCACATCAATGTGTTGTTTTAAAAGAGGTCAGCAGGATATTTTTTTTCTTCTTTTTTTCTTTTTCTTTTCTTTTTTTTACCTCTCAGCATAAATTTCTGTGTCAGTGCTATTAGTCACATTTTGTAATGTTTCATGTATATGTTCTGATCTTGTGTAGGTTGTTTTCAACTGGTTCATGAAAACAGCAGGGAGGTAAATTTGGTGTATTATGGGACTTTTAACTATCAGCGCATGTAGCTGCCTGTTTATAGGTTCCCTACTATTTTGGAAAATTTACATAATAGCGTGTAACATCTTACAATTTTCTTTGAACTTTAGGCACAGTGTGATTTGCTTTTCTCAAGTCAATGATAATGTGATGTTTCCTAGATAATGTTCTCTGCAGGTCAGGCAAAGAGGCATCCTTTTTGCACCGTTCATGAAAAATCATAAATATAAAAGTCTCTGAAATTAGAAGCAGAATCTTTCATAATGATGACTAAAGCTCTAATTCATGGAACCCTTGATACTAGGTTCAATATTCGATGAAAAAAATGTTAGCTAGCACACATAGTTAATGACAATCAGAAAAAATATGGGCACCACTATGAATGAGGCAAACCTGTCGGTGGCATAATATCTCAAACATTTTTCTAATGTGCATGAGGAAAACCATCAATATTGACAAGTCAATCAGATCTTCAATTGCGAGACCTACATCTAAATTTCTCTCATGGTAGGAAGATCAATTTTGCCTATAATTTTTGATAAAGAAGTTTTTGTCTGTATCTAGTTCTTCTTTGTCATATATTTACATTTGTAAAAGATTTGATAGTATAGGCTTATCTTGTTCAAACAAATTTAGTTAATACTCTTACCACATTTTATCACATAACCATTGTACCTCTTTTTAAAATTTTATTAAGATACTATGATTCACAGTACCATTAATGATGGTTTCATTCACACATCATTCCAATACCACATACACCTCAAAAGAACAGCCTTTACTCGAAGCACCAAAGAACATTCTTATTCAACAATTCCTCAGAATAAAAACAAACTCAGCTTTACAAATCACCTCTCCAGCTCTGTTGCCTTTGGGTATTTATTGTTCCTTAATTTTGTATATATTTAAATATCACATATGAGAGAGATCACTCTTTATCTTTTGTTTTCCTTCTGAATGATATCATTCATCATTATGCCTCCAGTTTCTTCCTCATAGTGTTTTTATACATAATTTCACCTTTTATTAGGTGCATAGTACTCCAATATGTATATTTATTTAGCACACATCCATCCATAGTATTAATTTATTCATAGTTAGACATTTGGGGTGTTTATGTTTTGGCTACTAAAGCATTTGAAGTAGTTTATATTTTGCCGACTGAAGTCAGATTAGATAAAAATATATCCTTTCTAATTCATGTTTTTATGTTTAGGAGATAGATGGCCTTAAAAGCTATACATACAGGTCATACTACTTTCTTGCAAAACAAAAGTTGTTATAAATTTTGTGCTGACTATGTAATAAAATTTGTATGCTCTCTGTGCTTTATTTATATATTAAACTTGTATTTATTTTATAGCATAGTTGTGACAATTTTATTATATTAAATGAGAAATATCTGACAAGGTACATACACTCAGTATGGATGCTCATTGATTGTTTTGCTAAGATATCTATATGTGTTGCTTCTTTTCTCATCTGATAATGTCTACTGAACTGTGCTTTTACCTGTTTAAATGCTTTCATTATTTTTTTTGCTTGGTTTGGTTTTGGAATCCTGCCTTGCTGTGCACAAAAGTTACTCATGACTCTCTGCTTAAGGATTACTACTGGTGGTTCTCAGAGGAGAATATGTGATGACAAGAATTGATATAAATAAAGTGCTGAAAGTAAAGAAATTTATATTGTTAATATTTCTTTATTTTTGATCTCTGGCAGTGCTCAGGGCTTACTGCTGGCTCAGTGTTCAAGGGTGAGTCTTAGTAGGGTTCAGGAGAATATAATAGGGCCTGGGATTGAACCTGGGATATTCATATGCAATTCAAGTGTATGTTGACTGTACTATCATGTAGCCTCTATGTACATATTGTTTTCTTTAGATAATAAGTGGGTACACCATCCCACGTTATCTTTTAGTGTGAAAAGGGGTAGAGAAAAATATTGCTTCAAATGTGAATGAAAATTTTGGATTTTACAAGTGAAAATTTTTGATTCAAAACTGAGACAGGAACTAGAGAAAATTTTATGAAATCAGTAGTTTATGAAATGTATTTGTGATTTAGAAGGAGGATATGTATGGTGACAAGAGTAGGAGGTTAATGATAGAAAGTTAAAGACTATCAATACCTAATCATTAATATGGAAAGAAAAATGGAGAAATAACAGCAAACAATTCTTATGACAGTTATAAAGAAAAATATAGGGCTATCAAGAGTTTTAAAAACTAACTTGAATTTCACAAATATTTTGATAACCAGCCATATAA